>NW_026969363.1:0-43290 GCF_028390025.1 Pseudophryne corroboree
GTCCGAGTACCCGCAGCACCACTAGCGATTTCGCCCTCTGGTTATTAATCGCATGCACCACGCCCAGATTATCGCACCTGAACACTATGCTGCGGTTAGCCAACCGATCGCCCCAAACTTCCAACGCTACCATAATGGGAAAAAGCTCCAGCAGCACCAGATCTCTTGTAAGACCCTCGCTATGCCAGTTTCCCGGCCAAGATGCCGCACACCACGATCCCTCCAAAAAACAACCGAATCCCGAGGCACCTGCAGCATCGGTAAAAAGCTGCAAACTCTCGCTGTCAACGGCTGGCGCTTGCCATATGCTCACCCCGTTGAAATCCTCCAGGAACGAAGCCCAGACGGCCAAATCCCTTTTTAATTCAGAGGACAATCGAACGAAATGATGCGGCCTGGCACACCCCGCTGTTGCCCTTTCGAGCTTCCTGCAGAAAACCCTGCCCATCGGTATTACCCGACAAGCAAAGTTCAGCATGCCCAGCAAGGACTGCGCCTGCCGCAGCGTGACTTTACGCGAGCCGTTGAAACGGCAAATAGTTTCGCGGAGCTTTGACACTTTGTCCTGGGGCAGGCGACACTCTCCCGCCACGGTGTCAATTTCAATCCCCAAAAATGATAGGCAGGAGGCCGGACCCTCCGTTTTATCCCTGGCTACCGGGACACCGAAGTGGTAAAAAAGGGCCCGTGTGCTAAACAGCAAGTCGCTGCACCTTGTGTCATTAGCTGGCCCCGCGCACAGGAAATCATCGAGGTAATGTGCAACCCCATGACCGCCTGACGCCGACTCCACGCACCAATGAAGAAAAGTGCTAAAGCGCTCGAAAAACGAGCATGAAACGGAACATCCCATCGGCAGACATTTGTCGATGAAATACTCCGCCCCAATCCGGAAACCCATAAAGCGAAATGAGTCCGGATGCAATGGCAGTAATCTAAAAGCTGACTCAACATCAATCTTAGCCATGAGGGCCCCGTTCCCGTAGCCGCGGACCATCTCCAGCGCCTCGTCAAATGACTGATACACCACCGAGCAATGAGCCGGTGGTATTGCGTCGTTGACCGATGCCCCTGGCGGGTAAGAAAGATGCTGAATGAGCCGAAAAGCGCCCGGAGTCTTCTTTGGTACCACCCCGACCGGGGAGATGACCAAGTCATCCACCGGGGGTGACTTAAACGGCCCCTCCATCCTGCCCAACCTGACCTCCTTCTCCACTTTCTCCCGTAACACAGTCGGCAAGGCTCGGGCAGACTGAAGGTTCCTGTGCGCGCGCACGGACACTTCGCTTGCAACAGGCAAGCGAAAACCGAACTTAAAACCGTCTAACAAAAACTTTGCATCCCTTTTATAAGGATACAGACCCAACCATTTACCCATCGTTTCCAACTTAACTGGCGTTGGTGCTCTGCTGAGCGATCCCGCTCGCGGCCTGCTTAGGGTATGGTTGTTTCCCCCGATTGCCTTGTCGTCCCCCTTTGAAACAAGAGGAGGCTGGGTGGGTTCCACCGCACTGCTGGCAAGAGTGGCGAAAACGACACTGTTTGCCATATGAACATGTTCCGCTGTTAAAAGCGAAGCATTTCCCCCGAGGGGCAGACCGCCCGCCCATGCGAACGGCCAATCCGCCTGTCTTGGCAAATCCCCCGTCCGCGCCCGTTCCCTGCGCTGACGACCCCCCGCGACGCCCACCCGTTCCCTGTTTCTGGGTCTCCTCCTCCCGCTGGGATGCCCGGGTCACTTTGAGCCAGACCTCCACGTCTTTGAACCCAAAGTCCATGACCCGTAACCCGTCCTGCTTCTCCCGAAACTCTTGGTCATATCGCCGCCATTCCGAGCCCGAGGATGTGCGCTGCATGTCGTGCACGAGATGAAGGTACCGGATGATATTCATGTGCTCTTCCGGCCTGTCCTCCAAATAGCAAGCCGCAAACACCCAAAATCCGGCCAGCCAGTTATCAAAAGACCTGAAAGCTTCTGCCCCCATGCCCTTCGTAGCGGCCGCCGCTTTGTAATCCTTCTTCATGGCCTTAGTCAAACCGAATAAGTCCACAAAGTCACCCCTACGTATCTTTTTGCGGCAGCTGTCTCGCAGCCCCCGCATAACTGCGGTGTACTCGCAGCGCACTACCCCCGGCAGATCTCGCCTCTTCTTTGCCCTACGCTCCTCTTCACTAATTCGCCTGCGCCGCTTACGCCTCTTCTGCTGTTTTGCTGCCCTTTTGGCAAGTTTCTCGGCCTCCTTCCTTGCCCTAGCAGTACTATCAGCGTCAGACGCTTGCGACGCCAAAGAAGAGGAGGAGGAGGAGGACGAAGAGCTACGCGAACTCGAGCTCGCGGTGGAAATTGATATAGACTGTACCAACTCACCGGATGCCATCGACCTCTCCGACCCGGATTCTTCGTTGTCTTCATTCCAATCATCGTCAACCACGAAGTCTGCCGAATCCCTTTCACCTCGGTCCTCTGTGGAAGACAAAACAGAAGAGGGCCCGGCCCGCGCTTGCGGCGCACGCCGGGCACCCCGTGTGGAATGCGCAGTGACCGTGCGCCCCTGCCGCTCCCGGTCTGATCCTAGCTCCAGCTCCGCCGCGGCGGCCCCCAGCTCTCGGCAGGCTCGTGCCACTCGCTGCGCCGCTGATGCCTTTCGATTGCCTGACCCCCTGCGTCCCGCGGCCTGGCCGAAATCCGCCATCGCCCTAGGGGAGGCCACTGCAGCTAATGGCCCCAGAGCCTCCACCACCGTGGCCAGCGCCGACGCTATGGCCCCAGGAGGATCCCGTGCGGCGCGACCCCCGGAAATGCCGCCCGAAGGACGACCGGTCCTTGGTTGGGCGCGAGCCCGCGCCCACCGACCGCCCGATGCGCCCCGGGGACCCTGCCCCTCATGCTCTAATCCGAAGGCAAGTGCCCCCCGGCCGGCCCAGCCGCTCTCCGTCTCCGATCCTTCCCCTTCCCTATCCAGGGAAGCAGAAGAATCCCCTGGACCTGGGGAGGACCCGCTGTCGTGCGCAGCTGCCCGTGCTGCGGCCCTGCGGCCGCTGACCCATTCCCTGTCTCCCCTCATGCCGCTGCGTCCTGCGGTAGTCACAGGGACCTGCTACCCCCCCGCGCGCGCTCCCCCGCGTGTCACCGGACCCGCGGAGAGCGCACCCGCATGCTGCTCTCGGCCACCCCTTGTATCTCCTGCTGTGCCCCCTTCTCCTAACGACCTCCCCCTGCGCCCAGCGCTGCCTAACCGAGGCATACGCTGCACCCCCCTAATGGGCTCCCTCTCCCTGCCGAATTCCGGCATCTGGGGAGAAGAAGCGGGTGGCCCCTGTGATGTTGGCGCCGCTGCGCGCGCACGTGTGCGGCCAGCGGCATCCGGAGCGAGCGTGGGCGCGCGCGCACGTCGAGCGCGCGTCCCACGCCCTCCCGCCATCGGCCTCCCGCACTGATCCTCCTCTTCGGCCGCCGCGCGAGGTTCCTGCATAGTCCCCGCGCGGCGACCGCCAGCTCCCTCACTCGTCCTCTCCCCCCGCCCGGCTCGAACATTCGGCCGTGGCGAGGAAGAAGAGCCAGTGCACGCCGCTCCTGGGCGTGCCCGCGGGCGCCCGACATGATCCCGGGCTCGGCGGCCCCCGGAGGGGACGGCCGCCGCCCGCCGATCCTCGAGCGGCCCGAGGGGACCCCTGGTCCCCCACGCCGCCCCCGACCGGCCGGAGTGCCCGGCCCAGCACCCGGCGGCGAGCAGGCCCGGGACCCGTCCGCGCTGCCCGCGGCCGCGTTCGGTGAGGCCCTAGGGGACGGAGCCCCGTCCCTCATGCCGCCCACTGCCGCCTCAGGGCCCGCTCGGCCGTCCGAACCACGGTACCGAGCCGGGGCCCTTAGCACGCGCTGGGGGCGAGACATATCAGCAGACCAAACAATACCAGGAGGGAAGGAGGATAATCACAATAGTAAGGAGTTACTCTGGAGTGGGGAATCACTAAAGTGAGGATCAGTCTATGTATTAATTGCACAGCAAGAATCCCCAATAAAAGCAAAATTTGCTGGCACTGCAGCACTCACCTAAAGCAAATCCCAAGAGACTTAAAATGGCCTCACCTTCCATATATATATCAAACCCTCCCCCTAAAGAAGGCTGTACTTTCCTCACAGCTAGGTCCACCCCTCCCCAGATGTTTAACTCTTTTCTCTCCTATGCAGTCAATGCTCTCTCCTGTAGGTAGATTTATTGTCAGTGGATAAATGTAAAAATTAAACCCTTAGGCATAGTTCCCAAATGCTGTCATTGCAATCCAGATTTTAAGGATATCATGCTTGAGCACAGGTGACTTAATTAGAACTTCGGTCAATGTGAATTAACCATTGTACTCAACCATGGTTATCCTTAAAACCCAGGGGTCTATTTAAGATCGATCTTAATCGATGTTGGGCTTCCAGGTTGAAAAAAAAACACACATTTACTAACATTTTAAAATTTATATAAAAAATCATCTGTTCGTAAATGCAGTGCACATGGTTTTGCCCAACTGCTAACAAAAATCCTGCTGCGATCAACTCAGAATTACCCCCCATGGCCCTCATTCCGAGTTGTTCGCTCGCAAGCTGCTTTTAGCAGCATTGCACACGCTAAGCCGCCGCCTACTGGGAGTGAATCTTAGCATCTTAAAATTGCGAACGAAAGATTTGCAATATTGCGATAAGACATCTCTGTGCAGTTTCTGAGTAGCTCGAGACTTACTCTGCCAGTGCGATCTGTTCAGTGCTTGTCGTTCCTGGTTTGACGTCACAAACACACCCAGCGTTCGCCCAGACACTCCTCCGTTTCTCCAGTCATTACCGCGTTTTTCCCAGAAACGGTAGCATTTATTCCCACACGCCCCTAAAACGGTCTGTTTCCGCCCAGAAACACCCACTTCCTGTCAATCACATTACGATCACCAGAACGATGAAAAAACCGTGAGTAATATTCCTAACTGCATAGCAAATTTACTTGGCGCAGTCGCAGTGCGAACATTGGCCCTCATTCCGAGTTGATCGGTCGCAAGGCGAATTTAGCAGAGTTACACACGCTAAGCCGCCGCCTACTGGGAGTGAATCTTAGCTTCTTAAAATAGCGACCGATGTATTCGCAATATTGCGATTACTAACTACTTAGCAGTTTCAGAGTAGCTCCAGACTTACTCTGCCTGTGCGATCAGTTCAGTGCTTGTCGTTCCTGGTTGACGTCACAAACACACCCAGCGTTCGCCCAGGCACTCCCACCGTTTCTCCGGCCACTCCTGCGTTTTTTCCGGAAACGGTAGCGTTTTCAGCCACACGCCCCTGAAACGCCGTGTTTCCGCCCAGTAACACCCATTTCCTGTCAATCACATTACGATCGCCGGAGCGAAGAAAAAGCCGTGAGTAAAAATACTTTCTTCATAGTAAAGTTACTTGGCGCAGTCGCAGTGCGAACTTTGCGCATGCGTACTAAGCGGATTTTCACTGCGATGCGATGAAAAAGAACGAGCGAACAACTCGGAATGAGGGCCATTGCGCATGCGCATTAAGCTGAAAATCGCTGCGATGCGAAGAAAATTACCGAGCGAACAACTCGGAATGACCACCTATGTGCACTGCAGGGAAGGCAGATTTAACATGTGCAGAGAGAGTTAGATTTGGGTGTGGTGTGTTCAATCTGCAATCTAATTTGCAGTGTAAAAATAAAGCAGTCAGTATTTACCCTGCACAGAAACAAAATAACTCACCCAAATCTAACTCTTTCTGCACATGTTATATCTGCCTCCCCTGCAGTACACATGGTTTTGCCCAACTGCTAACAAAATTCCTGCTGCGATCAACTTGGAATTACCCCCATCGAATTACCCCCATTTTCACACTGCTCGTGTATATAAGACATAGGGCCTAATTCAGTTTGGATCGTAATACGCGTTCCAACCGCAAAAACTATGAAGAGGATGGGGGCATATACGCAGGGTCCATCCTGTGCGTGTGCCTACATTTTCTCCGGGTGCCCCGCAGAAAATGCGAATGCCTCTGCCTGTCAATCAGTAGAGGGCGTACCTTCGCAGGTATATCGCGATCATGAGCCATGTCTCCCATTTTTGTCATTATAGGTGCTCTGTGAGCTGCTGGCCATGCCCCAGCCCCACTGTCTCCCGTGAATAGACATTGAGGCTTATTCAGACCAGATCGCTTCAATTTATTTTCACCCAGCGGGCAATCAGGTCTGCACTGCACATGCGTATGCGCCACAATGCGTAAGTGCGACGGTCCGGAGATCACAAGAAGATTGACAAGAAGAGGGTGTTTGTGTGGGTGGCAACTGAATGTTTCTAGGGAGTGTCCGGAAAAACCCTGGAGGGACCGGGCGTTTTGTGGGAGGATTTGTGACGTCACCTCAATGGCTGAGTAAGTGCTGAGCTGTGCAGCTCTTGTGCACATGTGATCACACACCTGCACAGCAAATTTTCCCTTCCGCTGTAGGCGGCAACTACCTGATTACAGGGATGCAAAAAACACACCCTAGCGATCAGGTCTGAATTACCCACAATGTGCATATTTGCAGAGCAACAAGCTACAGGGAGCCTTCCACCCCCCCCCCCCCCCTTCCCCATGACTATGGGACACTGCGGCCCCCACAGGGGTGGGGGGGTTGTTTGGGTTAGCTGGACATTCCCAAAAAAAGTGACTGTCCTGCAAAAATTGGTATAGTTGGGAGGTAGGTTCAAATACATTTATTGTTTTGCATGCAGGGTAAATACTGGCTTCTTTGACATTTAGCCACAAATGCTGCACGGCAGAATTACAGTATTACACTGCAATTAACAGTTATGCTAGGACATTCCCCCTCCCAAATCTACCTCTCTCTGCATGTTACATCTGTCCCACAGTGGCGTGCGGTGAGGTCAGTGGCTAGTGAGGCACTACAGCCATAATTTCCGCCGAATCCTGCCGATGACCCTTAGCCAATGCCCGCTACTGCCTCTGAGCCGATACCCGCTGCCACCGCCAATGGCTTACAAACTCTCCCACAATCAACTGACCCAGCCCTCCACCACTAATTTCTATCTCAGTCCGATGCCGCCAATGCCCGCTGCCTGCCTGCTCATTGTTCTTGTTATATATTATACATTTTTTAAGAAAAAAAAATGAGTGTTTGGGACTGGGAAGGGTGAGGGAGGAGGACATGAATGCAATTTTGTTGTCCAGGGCTTCCATTAACTTAAAGGAGAAGGGTCTGAATGGGTTAAAAAAAAATGCGTGAGGTCCCCCCTCCTTAGTATAACCAGCCTCGGGCTCTTTGAGCCGGTCCTGGTTATTTAAATACTGGGGGAAAAATTGGACAGGGGTACCCCGTATTTAGACAACCAGCACCGGGCTCTTAGAACGGTCCAGGTTCCAAAAATACGTGGGACAAAAGATGTAGGGGTCCCCCATATTTTTAAAACCAGCACCGGGCTCCACTAGCCAGAGAGATAATGCCACAGCCGGGGGACACTTTTATGTAGGTCCCTGCGGCCCTGGCATTACCCCTCCAACTAGTCACCCCTGGCCGGGGTTCCCTGGAGGAGTGGGGACCCCTTAAATCAAGAGGTTCCTCCCCTCGAGGCACCCAAGGGCCAGAGGTGAAGCCCGAGGCTGTCCCCAGCACCCCTGGGTGGTGGGTGCCGGGCTGATAGCCATGTGTGTAAAAAAAGAATATTGTTTTTTTTTGTTGTGGAACTACAAGGCCCAGCAAGCCTCCCCCGCTTGCTGGTACTTGGAGAACCTCAAGTACCAGCAGGCGGGGAAATAACGGGCTTGCTGGTACCTGTAGTTCTACAACAACAAAAAATACCCAAATAAAAACACAAACACACACAGCGTGACAGTAAAATTATTGAGACAGGCTGTAGCATGTGGGTGCATGTAACCCTATAAAAGTGATGGATTGGGTGACTATTACAATACCCACTGTTGCTGTCTGAAAAATTATGGATTTATAGATTGCTCTGCCGAGACATGTTTTTTTCTAAAATGCACCACAGGTATGGATGGATAGTATACTTGACGACACAGAGGTAGGTAGAGCAGTGGCCTACTGTACCGTACTGCTATATATTATATTATTTATTATTATTATTATCCTTTATTTATATGGCGCCACAAGGGTTCCGCAGTGCCCAATTACAGAGTACATAAATAAATAATCAAACAGGAAAACAGCAACTTACAGTTGACGACAATATAGGACAAGTACAGGGTAAATAAACATAGCTACATCAGCAGATGACACTGGAATAAGTATCAGGTGGCAGAAGACTGCTGGATTTGGTGCAGCTGAAGATTATTAAAGTAAGAAAAGAGTAAGCACATGAGGGAAGAGGGCCCTGCTCGTGAGAGCTTACATTCTAAAAGGGAGGGGTAGACAGACAGGGGTGAGACAGATGGGGTACATAGAGAGCGTGGAACAGAGGTTTAGGATGAGATTTGGCTGGGTTTGGTGAAGAAGTGGGACTTGAGAACCCGTTTGAAGTTTTGTAGAGAGGTGGAGAGTCTGAGGGGGAGAGGTAGGGAATTCCAGAGAAGTGGTGCAGCACGTGAAAAATCTTGGAGGTAGGAGTGGGAGGAAGTAATCCGTAGGCAGGAGTCGGTGTGCATTAGCAGAGCGAAGAGGACGGGTGGGAGTGTAAAGCGAGATAAGATCAGAGATGTAGATGGGAGAGGAGTGGGTGAGGGCTTTGTAAGCAAGTGTGAGAAGCTTGAAATGGATTCTGAAAGGGAAGGGGAGCCAGTGAAGGACTAGTAAGAGAGGAGAGGTGGACGTAGTGCGTTTGGTGAGGAAAATGAGCCGGGAAGCAGCATTGAGGATAGATTGGAGTGGAGAGAGGTATTTGTCAGGAATGCCAGTCAGGAAGAGATTACAGCAGTCCAGTCTGGAGATGACCAGTGAGTGGATAAGAGTCTTACTTAGTAGCATCCTGGGTCAGAAAGGGTCTGATCCTGGAAATATTTTTTAGATGAAAACGGCAGGTTTGTGAGAGGTGCTGAATGTGTGGTTTGAAGGAGAGGGAGGAGTCAAGGATTACTCCAAGACAGCGCACTTGGGGGGTAGAGGAGATAGTAGTGCCATCAATAGATAATGAGATTGTAGGAGGTGAGGTTATGCGGGAGGGAGGGAAGATGATCAGCTCGGTCTTAGACATGTTAAGTTTAAGAAAGAGCTGGGACATCCAGGAAGAGATAGCAGAGAGACAGTTGGAGATACGAGTGAGGAGAGTAGGGGAGAGGTCTGGAGAGGAAAGATAGATTTGAGTGTCATCAGCATAGAGATGATATTGGAAACCAAAAGAACTAATGAGCTTACTTAGTGAGGACGTATAGAGAGAGAAGAGAAGAGGACCAAGGACAGAACCTTGGGGTACCCCTACAGTTAGTGGAAGTGAGGGGGAGGTGGAGTCATGAGAGGAGACAGAGAATGAACGGTCAGAAAGGTAGGACGACAACCAAGAGAGGGCTGTGTTACGCAGACCAATGGAGTGAAGGATTTGCAGTAGGAGAGGATGGTCCACAGTGTCAAAAGCAGCAGAGAGATCAAGTAGAATAAGTAGAGAGTAGTGTCCCTTAGATTTAGCAGCATGGAGGTCATTGCATACTTTTGTAAGGGCAGTTTCAGTGGAGTGGAGAGGACGGATGCCAGACTGGAATGGGTCAAGCAGTGAGTGTGAGGAAAGAAAGGAAGTAAGGCGGTTGTAGACAATACGCTCAAGGAGTTTGGAGGCAAAAGGGAGGAGAGAGATGGGTCGGTAGTTGGAGAGAGTGTTTGGATCAAGGGTAGGTTTTTTAAGAATAGGAGAGATGAGAGCGTGCTTGAAGGCAGAGGGGACAGTGCCTGATGAGAGGGAGAGATTGAGAAGGTGGGAAAGATGGGAAAAAGCAGAAGAAGAGAGGTGGCAAAGGAGGCAGGAGGGGATTGGGTCAAGTGGGGAGGTGGTGAGGGGACAGGAACGAATGAGGGCCATGACTTCCTCTCCAGATGCATGGGAGAAAGATGACAGAGTTGGTGCGAGGGATGGGGAGGGTTCGTAAGGGTTGGGAGAAGGCTGGTTACTGATAGTCTGGTGTGATGTGATGTCCTGACGTATGGAGTCAATTTTGGATGTGAAGTAAGTGGCAAAGTCAAGAGCAGAGAGTGAGGAAGGGAGACGAGGTGGAGGTGGGCAGAGGAGTGAGTTGAGAGTGGCAAAGAGGCGCCGGGGGTTGGAAGACTGGGAGGAGATGAGGTTCTTGAAGTATGACTGTTTAGCAAGAGAAAGGGCAGCACTGAAGGATGAGAGCATAAGTTTGAAATGGAGGAAGTCTGCCTTAGAGCGTGATTTCCTCCAGTGTCGCTCAGCCGTACGTGAGCATTTTTGCAGATATCTGGTGCATTTGGTGTGCCAGGGTTGAGGTGTTAATTTGTGAGGGTGAATAGTGGTTGGTGGAGCAACAGAGTCAAGAGCAGAAGTAAGGGAAGCATTGTATGTGGAAGTGGCTTGTTCAGGGCATGAGAGAGAGAGAATAGGAGAGAGAAGTGAGTCAAACAGGGAGGAAAGGAATGTGGTGTCAATAGCTTCAATGTTACGCTTAGTGATGGTAGCCTTAGGAGGTAGAGATGGGGAAGTCGAGAGAGATAGGTTGAAGGAGAGCAGGTGGTGGTCAGAGAGGGGAAATGGGGAGTTGGAAAAATCAGAAATATCACAGCGGTGAGTGAAGACCAGATCCAGTGAGCTCCCATTCACATGGGAGGGTGAGGAGGTCCACTGGGAGAGACCAAGTGAAGAGGTGAGGTTAAGGAGTTTAGAGGCAGGGGATTGTGTGGGGATGTCAATAGGGATGTTGAAATCGCCTAGGATAATGGTGGGAATGTCAGAAGAGAGGAAGTGAGGAAGCCAGGAAGCAAAGTTGTCGATTAATTTGGAAGCAGTGCCAGGGGGGCGGTAAATGACAGCTACTCTAAGATGGACTGGTTGGAAGAGGCATATGGCGTGGACCTCAAATGTAGAGAATATAAGGGATGGTTCTGGTGGTATGAGTTGGTAGGAGTAACTAGAAGGTAAAAGGACCCCAACACCACCCCCATGGCGACCCCCAGGTCGGGGTGTGTGTGTGAATGTAAGGCCCCCAGCAGAGAGAGCAGCAGCAGAAGTAGTGTCAGAGGGCGTAATCCAAGTTTCAGTAATGGCTAGTAGGTGTAGGGAGTTGGAAATGAAAAGGTCATGAGTGGGGACCAGTTTGTTATAAACAGATCTGGCATTCCAGAGGGCACAGGATAGGGGGTATGAGTTTGTGGGAGAGATGTGAATTAGATTTTCAGGGTTGCTGTAGCGATGAGGTGGGATTAACTTTGAGGGCAGGGATGATGAGAGAGTAGTGATGGTACGGGTGCCTGAGCTAGGAGGGGAAACTGCAGGAGGTGGGCAGGGAGGGAGGTCAGTGTGATGTGGATGGGGGTGTGGGGAGGTGACAGGGAAGGGAGAGAGGGAGCAGGGCTGAGTTGTGGGGTAGCAGGACCATGGGGCAGAGGTGAATGAAAGTGGGGTAACAGGAAAGGTGGGGGAAGAAAACAGAGGGATGGAGGGGAGACAGAGGAGGGGAGAGAGGAGGAGGTGGAGGAGACTAGGGGGGAAGGCTAAAGATACATTATTAGGTAGACACTGAGTGATGTGGGGAGTATAAGAAAACCTTGACATAGTGTTAAGTAGGTAAATAGGTTGAGGGAAAGTGGAAGTAGGAGAGGAGACTGTAAGGCAATCCGAGCAGAAGAATTGCAGAAATGCAGGTGAGAAAAGCAGTGTAGGCTCAAGGGGTGTAGATTTAGTATGAAATGAGTCAAAAGCGTAGATAAAGTGGGTGCAGAAAAGTATTTGGAGTGTAAGAAATGAAAGGATTGTGAGAGGTTTAAGAAGCAATGGTAATTATGTTAGATGTTTTAAGTGTTTGCAGGTAAAATTGCATTGGTGCAGCTGTGCTTAAAAAACAAAATTACAATAATACAGATACAGGCATTTGTAGGTGAAATGGATGGTTTATGAAATGTCCAAGTAAGGTAGTTCTGTGCTATGTAATCAGATGCAACAATCAGGAGGTGAGTGATCTGAGGAGTAAGTGACTCACATTTGTTATTAGTTCTTCAGTTTTCTTTGTTTTGTTAGATTGGTGTGCTTCTGTTTTCCTTCTTTTTCACTTCGATTGAACGCTGATTGAACACTGCTGTTATGTGTCAATTTTATCACGCTTTGATAAAAATGCACGCTTAGATCAATAAATGCACAGCCAAATGGCTTTGCACAGCCTACACCATTGGACTTAAGTAGAAGACTATTACAAGTGAAACCAATAATTGAAATCTGTAACCACACCCCACCCCCTCAAATGCCAGGCAATAAATTACCTTTTAAAACAACAACCAGGCATTCCACAAAGATTAAACTGGGTCTATATCATTCAAAACTTTAAAAAAGTACTTCAAAATCACATACTATGCAATAATGTTTCAATTTGCATTACCCAGCAGAATTAGCTTTGCATATATAGATATAGTGCAGCAGAATATATTGGTGGTTGTAGTCAATTGTAATTACCTGTAGGTGACAAGAAGAGAAGAAACGTCAATTCACAATCAATATCAGCTGAAGATAAATTAACGCTGATTGAACGCTGCTGTTATGTGTCAATTTTATCACGCTTTGATAAAAATGCACGCTTAGATCAATAAATGCACAGCCAAACGGCTTTGCACAGCCTACACCATTGGACTTAAGTAGAAGACTATTACAAGTGAAACCAATAATTGAAATCTGTAACCACACCCCACCCCCTCAAATGCCAGGCAATAAATTACCTTAAAAACAACAACCAGGCATTCCACAAAGATTAAACTGGGTCTATATCATTCAAAACTTTAAAAAAGTACTTCAAAATCACATACTATGCAATAATGTTTCAATTTGCATTACCCAGCAGAATTAGCTTTGCATATATAGATATAGTGCAGCAGAATATATTGGTGGTTGTAGTCAATTGTAATTACTCAGCAGAATTAGCTTTGCATATATAGATATAGTGCAGCAGAATATATTGGTGGTTGTAGTCAATTGTAATTACCCAGCAGAATTAGCTTTGCAAATATAGATATAGTGCAGCAGAATATATTGGTGGTTGTAGTCAGTTGTAATTACCCAGCAGAATTAGCTTTGCATATATATAGTGCAGCAGAATATATTGGTGGTTGTAGTCAATTGTAATTACCCAGCAGCAGCTCTACTGCACTCAACATCACCAGTGCTCACAATATATATAATGCTATATACTATGCCATAGTGGTGCTTACTATATAACACCTCCTACTGCGTTCCCCCTGGCAATGAGCATGACACCCAGAGAGTGAAACCCCTGGCAATGAGCATGACACCCAGCACGTGAAACTCTTGGCATTGAGCAGTTTTTGTAAAAGTAATTAGAAGCTTTACTGTAGGGCATAGTGTATCACAGATATTGTGGTGAGTGACATAATATGTTCCAAAGGGCATTAATGTGTGGGGCTTAACATGGTGGAAATTACTGTACTTTTTTCCCTGTGGTGGCCGAGGTCTGTTGGTGCAGGGTGAAGAACTGGGGTGTAAGGTAGTCTTTGCCTGCAAGGCTACGCCCATTTTATGGAGACCATACCAATTTTTGCGAGGTCACGCCCCCCCATCCCGTCCGGAGCGCTCACGCAAATATAGTTTTTTTTATATATATATATATATGGGGGAGGGGCACAATTTTTAATGCCAATGGTGGCGGGGGGCACGCATTTGAAGCCAAATTGTTTAGAAACACCCCTGCAAGAAAATATCTGCAAATCCAATGTTACCATAAGTGTGGCATATACCTGCGCTTGCTCGCGGGGTGAGAACATCTCCCTAATTGAATTCAGCGATATGAATAGAGGTTGTGCAGCAGCCACAGAAAGGGTTAATCTCTGCAGCTTGTCACTAAATTACATTGTTGCAATTTTAGCTGGGAGCTGCAATAATTACTCTAATACATAACACAGCCAACACTTCTATATTCACACAATATACTGCATGGTGAATATAGAAGTGGTGCTTACTAAACAGCACCTCCTACTTCATTCCACATCACCGCTGGTCACACTCATATCAGGCCCATAATGCTGTATACTATGCCATAGTGGTGCTTACTATATAACACCAGGTGCTGTGCAGTGGTCAAAACACACTAACTGGTCCCATGCTGTTGTTGAACTAAAGGCCTATACACACGATGAGATTCGGTCTATGCTAATAGGTTTAAAAAGGTTACATAAAAGCTACTTTATGTATTTATTCATTAAAGTTTTTAAGTTGTATTTTACAACCATACAATGATATGATATATAATGTATCGTATAATCATTACATAATGTTGATGGCATTGAATTGTCTCTGCCTTGACTAGTGGCAGCAGCTTCAGCACTAGGTGGAAGTGGATCTTGATCTTTCCCTATTTTACCCTCCACCTTTTTGTTCTCCATTTTTTAATGTGTGGAATTATATGCCAGTAATATATCTGGAATTAGACGGTGGTAATGTCTGGAATTAGATACCACTAGATAGATACCAGATATCACTGCATACCCTCCAACATTTTACACACAAAAATCGGGACAAATTAGAAAAAGAGGCGTGGTCACATGTAAAGGGGGCGTGGTCACGCCCCTTTTCCTATACTTTCAATGGAAGTTTGGAGAGCCAAAAATAGGTACAGACCATGAAAAAATAAGATTTTACTTACCGATAAATCTATTTCTCGTAGTCCGTAGTGGATGCTGGGACTCCGTAAGGACCATGGGGAATAGCGGCTCCGCAGGAGACAGGGCACAAGAATAAAAGCTTTAGGATCAGGTGGTGTGCACTGGCTCCTCCCCCTATGACCCTCCTCCAAGCCTCAGTTAGGATACTGTGCCCGGACGAGCGTACATAATAAGGAAGGATATTGAATCCCGGGTAAGACTCATACCAGCCACACCAATCACACTGTACAACCTGTGATCTGAACCCAGTTAACAGCATGATAACAGCGGAGCCTCTAAAAAGAAGGCTCACAACAATAATAACCCGATTTTTGTAACAATAACTATGTACAAGTATTGCAGACAATCCGCACTTGGGATGGGCGCCCAGCATCCACTACGGACTACGAGAAATAGATTTATCGGTAAGTAAAATCTTATTTTCTCTGACGTCCTAGTGGATGCTGGGACTCCGTAAGGACCATGGGGATTATACCAAAGCTCCCAAACGGGCGGGAGAGTGCGGATGACTCTGCAGCACCGAATGAGAGAACTCCAGGTCCTCCTCAGCCAGGGTATCAAATTTGTAGAATTTAGCAAACGTGTTTGCCCCTGACCAAGTAGCTGCTCGGCAAAGTTGTAAAGCCGAGACCCCTCGGGCAGCCGCCCAAGATGAGCCCACTTTCCTTGTGGAATGGGCTTTCACAGATTTTGGCTGTGGCAGGCCTGCCACAGAATGTGCAAGTTGAATTGTACTACAAATCCAACGAGCAATAGTCTGCTTAGAAGCAGGAGCACCCAGCTTGTTGGGTGCATACAGGATAAACAGCGAGTCAGACTTTCTGACTCCCACCGTCCTGGAAACATATATTTTCAGGGCCCTGACAACGTCAAGTAACTTGGAGTCCTCCAAGTCCCTAGTAGCCGCAGGCACCACAATAGGTTGGTTCATGTGAAAAGCAGAAACCACCTTAGGGAGAAATTGAGGACGAGTCCTCAATTCTGCCCTGTCAGAATGAAAAATTAAGTAAGGGCTTTTATATGATAAAGCCGCCAATTCTGACACACGCCTGGCTGAAGCCAGGGCTAACAGCATCGTCACCTTCCATGTGAGATATTTTAAGTCCACAGTGGTGAGTGGTTCAAACCAATGTGACTTAAGGAACCTCAAAACAACATTGAGTTCCCAAGGTGCCACTGGAGGCACAAAAGGAGGTTGTATATGCAGTACCCCTTTTACAAATGTCTGAACTTCAGGTACTGAAGCCAGTTCTTTCTGGAAGAAAATCGACAGGGCCGAAATTTGAACCTTAATGGACCCTAATTTTAGGCCCATAGACAGTCCTGTTTGCAGGAAATGGAGGAAACGACCCAGTTGAAATTCCTCTGTAGGGGCCTTCTTGGCCTCACACCACGCAACATATTTTCGCCAAATGCGGTGATAATGTTTTGCGGTTACATCCTTCCTGGCTTTGACCAGGGTAGGGATGACTTCATCTGGAATGCCTTTTTCCTTCAGGATCCGGCGTTCAACCGCCATGCCGTCAAACGCAGCCGCGGTAAGTCTTGGAACAGACAAGGCCCCTGTTGGAGCAGGTCCTTTCTTAGAGGTAGAGGCCACGGGTCTTCCGTGAGCATCTCTTGAAGTTCCGGGTACCAAGTCCTTCTTGGCCAATCCGGAACCACGAGTATCGTTCTTACTCCTCTCCTTCTTATGATTCTCAGTACTTTTGGTATGAGAGGCAGAGGAGGGAACACATACACTGACTGGTACACCCACGGTGTCACCAGAGCGTCCACCGCTATTGCCTGAGGGTCCCTTGACCTGGCGCAATATCTGTCTAGTTTTTTGTTTAGACGTGACGCCATCATGTCCACCTTTGGTTTTTCCCAACGGTTTACAATCAGGTGGAAGACTTCTGGGTGAAGTCCCCACTCTCCCGGGTGAAGGTCGTGTCTGCTGAGGAAGTCTGCTTCCCAGTTGTCCACTCCCGGAATGAACACTGCTGACAGAGCTACCACATGATTTTCCGCCCAGCGAAGAATCCTTGCAGCTTCTGCCATTGCCCTCCTGCTTCTCGTGCCGCCCTGTCTGTTTACGTGGGCGACTGACGTGATGTTGTCCGATTGGATCAATACCGCCTGACCCTGAAGAAGGGGTTTCGCTTGACTTAGGGCATTGTAAATGGCCCTTAGTTCCAGAATGTTTATATGAAGAGATGTTTCCATGCTTGACCACAAGCCCTGGAAATTTTTTCCCTGTGTGACTGCCCCCCAGCCTCTCAGGCTGGCGTCCGTGGTCACCAGGACCCAATCCTGAATGCCAAATCTGCGGCCCTCTAGTAGATGAGCACTCTACAGCCACCACAGAAGAGACACCCTTGTCCTTGTCGACAGGGTTATCCGCTGATGCATCTGAAGATGCGATCCGGACCATTTGTCCAGTAGATCCCACTGAAACGTTCTTGCATGGAATCTTCCGAATGGAATCGCTTCGTAAGAAGCCACCATTTTTCCCAGGACCCTCGTGCACTGATGCACTGACACCTGGTCTGGTTTTAGGAGGTTCCTGACTAGCTCGGATAACTCCCTGGCCTTCTCCTCCGGGAGAAACACCTTTTTCTGGACTGTGTCCAGAATCATTCCTAGGAACAGTAGACGTGTCGTTGGAATCAGCTGCGATTTTGGAATATTTAGGATCCACCCGTGCAGACGTAACACTACCTGAGATAGTGCTACTCCGACTTCTAACTGTTCCCTGGACCTTGCCCTTATCAGGAGATCGTCCAAGTAAGGGATAATTAAGATTCCTTTTCTTCGAAGAAGAATCATCATTTCGGCCATTACCTTGGTAAAGACCCGAGGTGCCGTGGACAACCCAAACGGCAGCGTCTGAAACTGATAATGACAGTTTTGTACTACAAACCTGAGGTACCCTTGGTGAGACGGGTAGATTGGGACGTGGAGATAAGCATCCTTGATGTCCAGAGACACCATATAGTCCCCTTCTTCCAGGTTTGCTATCACCGCTCTGAGTGATTCCATCTTGAATTTGAACCTCTTTATGTAAGTGTTCAGGGATTTTAGATTTAAAATTGGTCTCACCGAGCCGTCCGGCTTCGGTACCACAAACAGCGTGGAATAATACCCCTTTCCCTGTTGTAGGAGGGGTACCTTGATTATCACCTGCTGGGAATACAGCTTGTGAATGGCTTCCAAAACTGCCTCCCTGTCGGAGGGAGACTTTGGTAGAGCAGACTTCAGGAACCGGCGAGGGGGAAACGCCTCGAATTCCAGTTTGTACCCCTGCGATACCACCTGTAGAATCCAGGGGTCCACTTGCGAGTGAGCCCACTGCGCGTTGAAATTCTTGAGACGGGCCCCCACCATGTCTGAGTCTGCTTGTAAAGCCCCAGCGTCATGCTGAAGACTTGGCAGAAGCAGGGGATGGCTTCTGCTCCTGGGAAGCGGCTGCATGGTGCAGTCTTTTTCCCCTTCCTCTGCCCCGGGGCAGGAAGGAAAGGCCTTTAGCTCGCTTGTACTTATGGGAACGAAAGGACTGAGTTTGAAAAGACGGTGTCTTTTTCTGCTGATGTGAAGTGACCTGGGGGTAAAAAGGTGGATTTTCCAGCCGTTGCCGTGGCCACCAGGTCCGATAGACCAGCCCCAAATAACTCCTCCCCTTTATACGGCAATACTTCCATATGTCGTTTGGAATCCGCATCGCCTGACCACTGTCGCGTCCATAACGCTCTTCTGGCAGAAATGGACATAGCACTTACTCTTGATGCCAGGGTGCAAATATCCCTCTGTGCATCACGCATATATAGTAATGCATCCTTCAAATGCTCTATAGTTAACAGTATATTGTCCCTATCCAGGGTATCAATATTTTCAGTCAGGGAATCCGACCACGCGACGCCAGCACTGCACATCCAGGCTGAAGCGATTGCTGGTCGCAGTATAACACCAGTATGTGTGTATATACTTTTAAGAATATTTTCCAGCCTTCTATCTGCTGGTTCTTTGAGGGTGGCCGTATCAGGAGATGGTAACGCTACTTGTTTAGATAAACGTGTGAGCGCCTTATCTACCCTAGGGGGTGTTTCCCAACGTGTCCTAACCTCTAACGGGAAAGGATATAGTGCCAATAATTTTTTAGAAATTAGCAGTTTTTTGTCGGGGGAAACCCACGCTTTATCACACACCTCATTTAACTCATCTGACTCAGGGAAAACTATTGGTAGTTTTTTCACACCCCACATAATACCCTTCTTTGTGGTACTTGTAGTGTCAGAAATGTTCAATGCTTCCTTCATTGCCGTGATCATGTAACGTGTGGCCCTACTGGACATTACGTTTGTCTCCTCACCGACGACACTAGACTCAGTATCTGTGTCTGGATCTGTGTCGACCCACTGAGGTAACGGGCGTTTTAGGGCCCCTGACGGTGTCTGAGACGCCTGGACAGGCACTAATTGATTTGCCGGCTGTCTCATGTCATCAACCGTTCTTTGCAAAGTGCTGACATTATCACTTAATTCTTTAAATACGATCATCCAGTCAGGTGTCGACTCCCTAGGGGGTGACATCACTAACCAAGGCAATTGCTCCGCCTCCACATCATTTTCCTCCTCATACATGTCGACACACACGTACCGACACAAAGCACACACACCGGGAATGCTCTGATAGAGGACAGGACCCCACAAGCCCTTTGGAGAGACAGAGGGAGAGTCTGCCAGCACACACCAAGCGCTATATATATATACAGGGATAACCTTATATAAGTGTTAATCCCTTATAGCTGCTGTTTATATAGTTTTTAGCTGCCAATAGTGCCCCCCCTTCTCTTTTTTACCCTGATTCAGTAGCAAGTCTGCAGGGGAGAGTCAGGGAGCCGTCCTTCCAGCGGAGCTGTGAGGGAAAATGGCGCTTGTGTGCTGAGGAGATAGGCTCCGCCCCTTCACGACGTCCTTATCTCCCGCTTTTTCTGTAAAAAATGGCAGGGGTTAAAATACATCCATATAGCCCCAGAGCTATATGTGATGTATTCTTTAGCCAATCTAAGGTATATCATGTTATATTGCGTCTCAGGGCGCTCCCCCCCAGCGCCCTGCACCCTCAGTGACCGGAGTGTGAAGTGTGCTGAGAGCAATGGCGCACAGCTGCGGTGCTGTGCGCTACCTTAGTCTGAAGACAGGATCGTCTTCTGCCGCCGATTTCACCGGACCTCTTCGCTCTTCTGGCTCTGTAAGGGGGCCGGCGGCGCGGCTCCGGGACCCATCCAGGCTGAACCTGTGATCGTCCCTCTGGAGCTAATGTCCAGTAGCCTAAGAAACCCGATCCACTCTGCACGCAGGTGAGTCCGTTTCTTCTCCCCTTAGTCCCACGATGCAGTGAGCCTGTTGCCAGCAGGACTCACTGAAAATAAAAAACCTAAAATATACTTTTATTCTAAGCAGCTCAGGAGAGCCACCTAGCCTGCACCCTTCTCGTTCGGGCACAAAAATCTAACTGGGGCTTGGAGGAGGGTCATAGGGGGAGGAGCCAGTGCACACCACCTGATCCTAAAGCTTTTATTCTTGTGCCCTGTCTCCTGCGGAGCCGCTATTCCCCATGGTCCTTACGGAGTCCCAGCATCCACTAGGACGTCAGAGAAAATACCTATTAAAAAGGTACAGTTGGAGGGTATGTCACTGTGACTGGAATGATGACATATGCACAGTGACAGGACACTACCACAGCACCCTACAGCAGCCATATGCGGCACAAGACACTGGAGTATTAGTAATGTACTGTAGTATACTGAGCACCACAAGACAATGAGCAGTGATACGGAGCACTGATGAGATTACTAGAACTGACACAGAGCAGCCAGATGCAGCACTGGACTATTAGTAATGTTCTGTAGTATACTGAGCACCACAATGCAGCACAAAACAATGAGCAGTGATACTGAGCACTGATGAGGATACTAGAACTGACACTGAGCAGCAAGATGCAGCACTGGACTATTAGTAATGTACTCTAGTATACTGAGCACCACAATGCAGCACAAGACAATGAGCAGTGATACTGAGCACTGATGAGGATACTACTGAGAACTGACACTGAGCAGGAGAGACACACTACAATTTCATCTTGCGCCTCTTTTTTTATTTATCTTTGCATCATGTGCTGTTTGGGGCTATTTTTTTAAGTGCCATCCTGTCTGACACTGCAGTGCCACTCCTAGATGGGCCAGGTGTTTGTGCTGCCCACTTGGGTCGCTTAGCTTAGTCATCCAGGGACCTTGGTGCAAATTTTAGGACTAAAAATAATATTGGGAGGTGTGAGGTGTTCAGAATAGACTGGAAAGGAGTAGAAATTGGTTATTGAGCTTAATACTATAGGATCAAAATTACCCCCAAATTCTATGATTTTAGCTGTTTGAGGTTTTAAAAAAAAATCACCCGAATCCAAAACCCGAAAGTGTGGTTTTGCCAAAACGCGTCCGTATCCAAAACACAACTGCGGATCCGAAACCAAAACCAAAACATGAAACACGAAAAATGCCCGCTGCACATCTCTAGTTAGGGGAGAAGCATGTAGCCTTGTAGACTATGCACAGCTATATCTAGAAAAATATACGATCTAATCTTTAACCAACCAATGCAAGAAAGTATTTAATGTGAAAATACGAAACACTAGACTAATTGGAGGTGCGCCCTAAAGCAAATTACAATGTTAGGATTAGGGGGTTCGGAAAGACCTCTAGTGTATACACTACTATATACATTTTAAGATAGGAAGGTACAAATTACATATTCACATTGCATCTATGGGCTGGATTCAAATGTCCCTTTCCTCCCTCAATCGTGCCCGTCAGCAGCTATTCTAATGTTGCTGCCAACGGGTGCGACATGTTTATTTCAGCTCGCTACCCCCAGGGGAAACAAGCTGAAATGTGTGCAAAGAGACCCATTTGGGCAACCAAACGGTGTCTTTTCAATTCACGATCGCGCCCATTACTTTATTCAGGTTTAGGTGCTTTGTGCACCTAAACCAGAGTGTAATGGGCGCAATAATTGAATGCATTTGAATTTCCCTTATATGTGTGTGTGTGATATACACACAGACACACATACTGTATTTCTTTATATAATGGACACCTCAGTTTCTATTCATTCATGTCCTGCCCCCTACTCTGTCAGACCCCTTCCCCTCTACTTTTCTGACCCCAAACGCCACTCATTCTTGTTGAGTGCTGGTGGGCCCATTCAGAATTTTGCTATGGGGCCCACAAAGGTCTAGTTACGCCACTGGGCAGGGTTATAGAGGAGGCGGTGCAAGGCATCCTGGGAACAGTCAAAGCTTTAGCCTGTTGGTGCCTTGGATCAACATCCAACTCTACACCCCGATGTTAGTGTAGTGCCTTTTGGGGTTAAGGTTTTACAGAAAGTTACAGGTTTTTTTAATTTAGTAAAATATGCCCCATTTTAAAGATAGGGCATTTAAATTTGTTGCACCTGTGCAGTACATAGCAGCCAGCAGGGCATGTACAGTGGCTTCATTTGGGTGCACATACATTGCCGGCTCCTGGTCGCAAACTGAAATTATTGTGTGTAAGTGGAATTAGCGGTGTTTATGTCATACAGGGGGGTGGGGGAGGTTTGTGGTTGGCGGGGGGCACGCTGTGCGATTATTATTTTGCATCTATACATACATGCGCTAACACCTGGACATACACTGATGTACCCACACCTAATATCCATACATACACGCCCTGACACCTGGACATACACCAACATTCCCACACCTGCATCTATACATACACATGCTGACACCTGGACATACACCAACATACAAGCACCTGCATCTATATATACACGCGCTGACAAATGGACATACACCGACGTACCCACACTTGCATCTATACATACATGCACTGACATCTGGACATACAAGCACCTGCATCTATACATACACGCGCTGACACCTGAACCTACACTGACGTTCCCACACCTGCATCTATACATACACATTCAGACACCTGGACATACACAGACGTACCCACACCTGCATCTATACATACACGCGTTGACACTTGGACGTACACTGACGTACACACACCTACATCTATATATGCATGGATGCAAATGTGGGTACGTCTGTATACGTCCAGTTGTTAGCATGTGTATGTATAGATGTTAGGTGTGGGTACATCAGTGTATGTCCAGGTGTCAGCACATGTATGTATAGATTCACATGTGGGTACGTTGGTGTACGTTTAGGGGTCAGCGTGTTTATGTATAGATGTTGGTGTGTGTATATCAGTGTACGTACAGATATAGGTGTGTGTATGTATGTATGTATGTATGTATGTATGTATATGTATAGAGGAAGGTGTGATACATACATATAACACATACATGATAGATACATACATATATCACACACACGATAGATAGATAGATAGATAGATAGATAGATAGATAGATAGATAGACACATACATACAAGATAGATACATACATACATACATACATGATAGATACATATATACACACACATACGATAGATAGATAAATAGATAGATAGATAGATAGATACATATATATTAGAGATGAGCGCCGGAAATTTTTCGGGTTTTGTGTTTTGGTTTTGGGTTCGGTTCCGCGGCCGTGTTTTGGGTTCGACCGCGTTTTGGCAAAACCTCACCGAATTTTTTTTGTCGGATTCGGGTGTGTTTTGGATTCGGGTGTTTTTTTCAAAAAACCCTAAAAAACAGCTTAAATCATAGAATTTGGGGGTAATTTTGATCCCAAAGTATTATTAACCTCAAAAAACATAATTTACACTCATTTTCAGCCTATTCTGAACACATCACACCTCACAATATTATTTTTAGTCCTAAAATTTGCACCGAGGTCGCTATGTGAGTAAGATAAGCGACCCTAGTGGCCGACACAAACACCGGGCCCATCTAGGAGTGGCACTGCAGTGTCACGCAGGATGTCCCTTCCAAAAAACCCTCCCCAAACAGCACATGACGCAAAGAAAAAAAGAGGCGCAATGAGGTAGCTGTGTGAGTAAGATTAGCGACCCTAGTGGCCGACACAAACACCGGGCCCATCTAGGAGTGGCACTGCAGTGTCACGCAGGATGTCCCTTCCAAAAAACCCTCCCCAAACAGCACATGACGCAAAGAAAAAAAGAGGCGCAATGAGGTAGCTGACTGTGTGAGAAAGATAAGCGACCCTAGTGGCCGACACAAACACCGGGCCCATCTAGGAGTGGCACTGCAGTGTCACGCAGGATGTCCCTTCCAAAAAACCCTCCCCAAACAGCACATGACGCAAAGAAAAAAAGAGGCGCAATGAGGTAGCTGACTGTGTGAGAAAGATAAGCGACCCTAGTGGCCGACACAAACACCAGGCCCATCTAGGAGTGGCACTGCAGTGTCACGCAGGATGTCCCTTCCAAAAAACCCTCCACAAACAGCACATGACGCAAAGAAAAAAAGAGGCGCAATGAGGTAGCTGACTGTGTGAGAAAGATAAGCGACCCTAGTGGCCGACACAAACACCGGGCCCATCTAGGAGTGGCACTGCAGTGTCACGCAGGATGTCCCTTCCAAAAAACCCTCCCCAAACAGCACATGACGCAAAGAAAAAAAGAGGCGCAATGAGGTAGCTGTGTGAGAAAGATAAGCGACCCTAGTGGCCGACACAAACACCGGGCCCATCTAGGAGTGGCACTGCAGTGTCACGCAGGATGTCCCTTCCAAAAAACCCTCCCCAAACAGCACATGACGCAAAGAAAAAAAGAGGCGCAATGAGGTAGCTGTGTGAGTAAGATTAGCGACCCTAGTGGCCGACACAAACACCGGGCCCATCTAGGAGTGGCACTGCAGTGTCACGCAGGATGGCCCTTCCAAAAAACCCTCCCCAAACAGCACATGACGCAAAGAAAAAAAGAGGCGCAATGAGGTAGCTGACTGTGTGAGTAAGATTAGCGACCCTAGTGGCCGACACAAACACCGGGCACATCTAGGAGTGGCACTGCAGTGTCACGCAGGATGTCCCTTCCAAAAAACCCTCCCCAAACAGCACATGACGCAAAGAAAAAAAGAGGCGCAATGAGGTAGCTGTGTGAGTAAGATTAGCGACCCTAGTGGCCGACACAAACACCGGGCCCATCTAGGAGTGGCACTGCAGTGTCACGCAGGATGTCCCTTCCAAAAAACCCTCCCCAATCAGCACATGATGCAAAGAAAAAGAAAAGAAAAAAGAGGTGCAAGATGGAATTATCCTTGGGCCCTCCCACCCACCCTTATGTTGTATAAACAAAACAGGACATGCACACTTTAACCAACCCATCATTTCAGTGACAGGGTCTGCCACACGACTGTGACTGATATGACGGGTTGGTTTGGACCCCCCCCCAAAAAAGAAGCAATTAATCTCTCCTTGCACAAACTGGCTCTACAGAGGCAAGATGTCCACCTCATCTTCACCCTCCGATATATCACCGTGTACATCCCCCTCCTCACAGATTATCAATTCGTCCCCACTGGAATCCACCATCTCAGCTCCCTGTGTACTTTGTGGAGGCAATTGCTGCTGGTCAATGTCTCCGCGGAGGAATTGATTATAATTCATTTTAATGAACATCATCTTCTGCACATTTTCTGGATGTAACCTCGTACGCCGATTGCTGACAAGGTGAGCGGCGGCACTAAACACTCTTTCGGAGTACACACTTGTGGGAGGGCAACTTAGGTAGAATAAAGCCAGTTTGTGCAAGGGCCTCCAAATTGCCTCTTTTTCCTGCCAGTATAAGTACGGACTGTGTGACGTGCCTACTTGGATGCGGTCACTCATATAATCCTCCACCATTCTATGTTGAGAGAATCATATGCAGTGACAGTAGACGACATGTCCGTAATCGTTGTCAGGTCCTTCAGTCCGGACCAGATGTCAGCATCAGCAGTCGCTCCAGACTGCCCTGCATCACCGCCAGCGGGTGGGCTCGGAATTCTGAGCCTTTTCCTCGCACCCCCAGTTGCAGGAGAATGTGAAGGAGGAGATGTTGACAGGTCGCGTTCCGCTTGACTTGACAATTTTGTCACCAGCAGGTCTTTCAACCCCAGCAGACCTGTGTCTGCCGGAAAGAGAGATCCAAGGTAGGCTTTAAATCTAGGATCGAGCACGGTGGCCAAAATGTAGTGCTCTGATTTCAACAGATTGACCACCCGTGAATCCTTGTTAAGCGAATTAAGGGCTGCATCCACAAGTCCCACATGCCTAGCGGAATCGCTCCGTGTTAGCTCCTTCTTCAATGCCTCCAGCTTCTTCTGCAAAAGCCTGATGAGGGGAATGACCTGACTCAGGCTGGCAGTGTCTGAACTGACTTCACGTGTGGCAAGTTCAAAGGGCATCAGAACCTTGCACAACGTTGAAATCATTCTCCACTGCACTTGAGACAGGTGCATTCCATCTCCTATATCGTGCTCAATTGTATAGGCTTGAATGGCCTTTTGCTGCTCCTCCAACCTCTGAAGCATATAGAGGGTTGAATTCCACCTCGTTACCACTTCTTGCTTCAGATGATGGCAGGGCAGGTTCAGTAGTTTTTGGTGGTGCTCCAGTCTTCTGTACGTGGTGCCTGTACGCCGAAAGTGTCCCGCAATTTTTCTGGCCACCGACAGCATCTCTTGCACGCCCCTGTCGTTTTTTAAAAAATTCTGCACCACCAAATTCAAGGTATGTGCAAAACATGGGACGTGCTGGAATTTGCCCATATTTAATGCACACACAATATTGCTGGCGTTGTCCGATGCCACAAATCCACAGGAGAGTCCAATTGGGGTAAGCCATTCCGCGATGATCTTCCTCAGTTGCCGTAAGAGGTTTTCAGCTGTGTGCGTATTCTGGAAAGCGGTGATACAAAGCGTAGCCTGCCTAGGAAAGAGTTGGCGTTTGCGAGATGCTGCTACTGGTGCCGCTGCTGCTGTTCTTGCGGCGGGAGTCCATACATCTACCCAGTGGGCTGTCACAGTCATATAGTCCTGACCCTGCCCTGCTCCACTTGTCCACATGTCCGTGGTTAAGTGGACATTGGGTACAACTGCATTTTTTAGGACACTGGTGAGTCTTTTTCTGACGTCCGTGTACATTCTCGGTATCGCCTGCCTAGAGAAGTGGAACCTAGATGGTATTTGGTAACGGGGGCACACTGCCTCAATAAATTGTCTAGTTCCCTGTGAACTAACGGCGGATACCGGACGCACGTCTAACACCAACATAGTTGTCAAGGACTCAGTTATCCGCTTTGCAGTAGGATGACTGCTGTGATATTTCATCTTCCTCGCAAAGGACTGTTGAACAGTCAATTGCTTACTGGAAGTAGTACAAGTGGGCTTACGACTTCCCCTCTGGGATGACCATCGACTCCCAGCGGCAACAACAGCAGCGCCAGCAGCAGTAGGCGTTACACGCAAGGATGCATCTGAGGAATCCCAGGCAGGAGAGGACTCGTCAGACTTGCCAGTGACATGGCCTGCAGGACTATTGGCATTCCTGGGGAAGGAGGAAATTGACACTGAGGGAGTTGGTGGGGTGGTTTGCGTGAGCTTGGTTACAAGAGGAAGGGATTTACTGGTCAGTGGACTGCTTCCGCTGTCACACAAAGTTTTTGAACTTGTCACTGACTTATTATGAATGCGCTGCAGGTGACGTATAAGGGAGGATGTTCCGAGGTGGTTAACGTCCTTACCCCTACTTATTACAGCTTGACAAAGGGAACACACGGCTTGACACCTGTTGTCCGCATTTCTGGTGAAATACCTCCACACCGAAGAGCTGATTTTTTTGGTATTTTCACCTGGCATGTCAACGGCCATATTCCTCCCACGGACAACAGGTGTCTCCCCGGGTGCCTGACTTAAACAAACCACCTCACCATCAGAATCCTCCTGGTCAATTTCCTCCCCAGCGCCAGCAACACCCATATCCTCCTCATCCTGGTGTACTTCAACACTGACATCTTCAATCTGACTATCAGGAACTGGACAGCGGGTGCTCCTTCCAGCACTTGCAGGGGGCATGCAAATAGTGGAAGGCGCATGCTCTTCACGTCCAGTGTTGGGAAGGTCAGGCATCGCAAACGACACAATTGGACTCTCCTTGTGGATTTGGGATTTCAAAGAACGCACAGTTCTTTGCGGTGCTTTTGCCAGCTTGAGTCTTTTCAGTTTTCTAGCGAGAGGCTGAGTGCTTCCATCCTCATGTGAAGCTGAACCACTAGCCATGAACATAGGCCAGGGCCTCAGCCGTTCCTTGCCACTCCGTGTGGTAAATGGCATATTGGCAAGTTTACGCTTCTCCTCCGACAATTTTATTTTAGGTTTTGGAGTCCTTTTTTTTCTGATATTTGGTGTTTTGGATTTGACATGCTCTGTACTATGACATTGGGCATCGGCCTTGGCAGACGACGTTGCTGGCATTTCATCGTCTCGGCCATGACTAGTGGCAGCAGCTTCAGCACGAGGTGGAAGTGGATCTTGATCTTTCCCTAATTTTGGAACCTCAACTTTTTTGTTCTCCATATTTTATAGGCAGAACTAAAAGGCACCTCAGGTAAACAATGGAGATGGATGGATTGGATACTAGTATACAATTATGGACGGACTGCCACGGTTAGGTGGTATAAAAAAACCACGGTTAGGTGGTATATATTATAATAATAATACAATTATGGATGGACGGACTGCCTGCCGACTGCCGACACAGAGGTAGCCACAGCCGTGAACTACCGCACTGTACACTGGTTGATAAAGAGATAGTAGTATACTCGTAACAACTAGTATGACACTATGACGACGGTATAAAGAAAGAAAAAAAAATACCACAGTTAGGTGGTATATATTATAATAATAATACAATTATGGATGGACGGACTGCCTGCCGACTGCCGACACAGAGGTAGCCACAGCCGTGAACTACCGCACTGTACACTGGTTGATAAAGAGATAGTAGTATACTCGTAACAACTAGTATGACACTATGACGACGGTATAAAGAATGAAAAAAAAACCACGGTTAGGTGGTATATATTATAATAATAATACAATTATGGATGGACGGACTGCCTGCCGACTGCCGACACAGAGGTAGCCACAGCCGTGAACTACCGCACTGTACACTGGTTGATAAAGAGATAGTAGTATACTCGTAACAACTAGTATGACACTATGACGACGGTATAAAGAAAGAAAAAAAAATACCACAGTTAGGTGGTATATATTATAATAATAATACAATTATGGATGGACGGACTGCCTGCCGACTGCCGACACAGAGGTAGCCACAGCCGTAAACTACCGCACTGTACACTGGTTGATAAAGAGATAGTAGTATACTCGTAACAACTAGTATGACACTATGACGACGGTATAAAGAATGAAAAAAAAACCACGGTTAGGTGGTATATATTATAATAATAATACAATTATGGATGGACGGACTGCCTGCCGACTGCCGACACAGAGGTAGCCACAGCCGTGAACTACCGCACTGTACACTGGTTGATAAAGAGATAGTAGTATACTCGTAACAACTAGTATGACACTATGACGACGGTATAAAGAATGAAAAAAAAACCACGGTTAGGTGGTATATATTATAATAATAATACAATTATGGATGGACGGACTGCCTGCCGACTGCCGACACAGAGGTAGCCACAGCCGTGAACTACCGCACTGTACACTGGTTGATAAAGAGATAGTAGTATACTCGTAACAACTAGTATGACACTATGACGACGGTATAAAGAATGAAAAAAAAACCACGGTTAGGTGGTATATATTATAATAATAATACAATTATGGATGGACGGACTGCCTGCCGACTGCCGACACAGAGGTAGCCACAGCCGTGAACTACCGCACTGTACACTGGTTGATAAAGAGATAGTAGTATACTCGTAACAACTAGTATGACACTATGACGGTATAAAGAATGAAAAAAAAACCACGGTTAGGTGGTATATATTATAATAATAATACAATTATGGATGGACGGACTGCCTGCCGACTGCCGACACAGAGGTAGCCACAGCCGTGAACTACCGCACTGTACACTGGTTGATAAAGAGATAGTAGTATACTCGTAACAACTAGTATGACACTATGACGACGGTATAAAGAAAGAAAAAAAAATACCACGGTTAGGTGGTATATAATATATTGTAATACAATTATGGATGGACGGACTGCCTGCCGAGTTCCGACTGCCGACACAGAGGTAGCCACAGCCGTGAACTACCGCACTGTGCTGTGTCTGCTGCTAATATAGACTGGTTGATAAAGAGATAGTATACAATACATACAACAATATACTACTATACTGGTGGTCAGGCACTGGTCACCACTAGTCACACTGGCAGTGGCACTCCTGCAGCAAAAGTGTGCACTGTTTAATTTTAAATTAATATAATATTATGTACTCCTGGGGGCTCCTGCTATAACAACCTGCAGTGCTCCCCAGTCTCCCCCACAATTATTATAAGCTTTGCCTTTTATACATTGATGTGCAGCACACTGGGCTGAGCTGAGTGCACACAGACTGAGTCACACTGTGTGACTGGCTGCTGCTGTGTATCGTTTTTTTTCAGGCAGAGAACGGATATAGCAGAGAACGGATATATTATATTAAAATAAATAAAAGTTAACTAACAACAACTGCACTGGTCACTGTGGTAAACTCTGTCTGACTCTGCACAATCTCTCTCTCTCTTCTAATCTAATTTCTAATGGAGAGGACGCCAGCCACGTCCTCTCCCTATCAATCTCAATGCACGTGTGAAAATGGCGGCGACGCGCGGCTCCTTATATAGAATCCGAGTCTCGCGAGAATCCGACAGCGTCATGATGACGTTCGGGCGCGCTCGGGTTAACCGAGCAAGGCGGGAGGATCCGAGTCTGCTCGGACCCGTGAAAAAAACATGAAGTTCGTGCGGGTTCGGTTTCAGAGAAACCGAACCCGCTCATCTCTAATATATATATATATATATATATATATATCACAAACATATATGATTCATACATATATCACACACACATACATGATACATACATGAGAAAGACCTGGGATGGTGATGAGGCCCGGGCCCCCTGCTGATGTTGCGTTGAGGAAGGCAGTGTTCCAGGGCGGATGCCAGTCGGGGAGAGCGCCGTGCAGCCCGGGAAAAATACTGCTGAGGAGCTACATCTGGAAGAGCCCCAGGGAGGGAGAGTGTCACATGCCCCATCCTGCGCGGCACACTCTGCAGGCCTGCACATGGGAAGGGAGGTCTCTGGCCACACATACTCACCCTGCTGCTGAAGCCCCGCTGCTGTCCCCATCAGCGCTCTCCAGCGGGGAGCGGGGCCAGGATGAACCTCAACCTGTGAGAACTATCTTCATGATCAAGAGATCTCATATGCAAGATAAGTATGTGTTGGGAAAGGGCTGGGGAGGGCGGCTGCTCGGGCACACCCTCGTCAAGTTAAGGAGATTTAACTGAGGAACACAAGGGAACTCTCGTCTGGGGACAACAACTGCAGGGAGACCACATCTTTTCAGATGAACATGGGAGGGCGGAAGGCTGCCTAATACTGAAGCACCCTCAGACATTAAACCATATGCAACAACTATTGCAAGCATTCCTGGGGGAAGGTCTGCAGCAGACGGATTTGCATTCGGTGATGTCATCCAAGCAGTGGGCCAAAGTTGGCTGGAACCCTCATCTGTATATGAAAAGAGAAAAGGGGCATGTGGGGCATGGCGGTCTTTTGCGGCGCTTGGATAACCCCAAGTTTGCATTAAACACCCCCACCCTCCTTCGGTGTGGGGCTCATGTTGGCCATGCCCAAGCCCCTGAAGTATTCTAGCTGATTTCTTGCAGCAGCTGGGCACTGTAACAGCTTCAGAGCTGATCTACAAGACAAGTAAAAGGGTGTGGGCCCTGCAGCACCACCGGTAGTTTGCATACACACATATATAGGACAGCATCTCTTATATGCCCCAGGGTCAATAAAATAGTATCCTTGTCTAGGCTATCCATCCCCTCAGATAAGGCATTTGTCCATGCCGCTACAGCACTACACACCCAGGTCGACGCAATTGCCGGTCTGAGTAAGGTACCTGAATGTGTATAAATGGACTTCAGGGTAATCTCCTGTTTGCGGTCAGCACACTCTTTGAGGGTAGCCGTATCCTGGGACGGGAGGGCTACCTTCTTGGATAAGCGTGTTAATGCTTTGTCCACCCTAGGGGAGGATTCCCATCGTAACCTATCCGTTGATGGGAAAGGATACGCCATAAGAATCCTTTTGGAAATCTGCAGTCTTTTATCTGGAGATTTCCAAGCTTTTTCACATAACTCGTTCAGCTCGTGTGAGGGGGGAAAGGTTACCTCAGGCTTCTTTCCCTTGTACATATGTACCCTCTTGTCAGCGACAGGGGGTTACTCTGTGATGTGCAAAACATTTTTTATTGCCATAATCATAAATCGAATGGATTTTGCCAATTTTGGCTGTAACTTTGCATCATCGTAATCGACACTGGAGTCAGAATCCGTGTCGGTATCTGTGTCAACAAACTGGGATAGTGGGCGCTTATGAGACCCTGACAGTCCCTGCAACATAGGATCAGGCATGACTGTCCCAAAGCTTCTGCCTTGTCTAATCTTTTGTGCAATGAGTTTACACTAGCATTTAAAACATTCCACATATCCATCCAATCAGCTGTCGGCGGAGACACCACATTCATTTGCTCCCGCTCCTCTCTAATATAGCCTTCTTCCTCAGACATGTCGACACACGTGTACCGACACACCACACACACAGGGAATGCTTTTTCTGAAGACAGTTTCCCCACAAGGCCCCTTGGAGAGACAGAGAGGGAGTATGCCAGCACACACCCCTGCGCTATATAACCCAGGAATAAAACAGTAACTTAATGTTTGCCCAGTAGTGCTGCTGTATGTAATTTGCGAATTATGTGCCCCCCCCCCCCTCTTTTCAACCCTCTTGTCTAACGTGGTATAAGCAGGGTAGAGTCCGGGGAGCTTCCTCTCAGCGGTGCTGTGGAGAAAAAATGGCGCTGGTGAGTGCTGAGGGAGAAGCCCCGCCCCCTCGGAGGCGGGCTTCTGTCCCGCTTAAACTGTAAAATTGGTGGGGGCTCATACATATATACAGTGCCCAGCTGTATATATGTTATATTTTTGCGAAAGAGGTTTATATTGCTGCCCAGGGCGCCCCCCCTGCGCCCTGCACCCTTACAGTGACCGGAGTATGTGAGGTGTATGGGAGCAAAGGCACACAGCTGCAGTGCTGTGCGTTACCTCAGTGAAGATCATGAAGTCTTCTGCCGCCTCTGAAGTCTTCTTTTCTTCTCATACTCACCCGGCTTCTATCTTCCGGCTCTGCGAGGGGGACGGAGGCGCGGCTCTGGGACGGACGGCGAGGGTGAGATCCTGCGTACCAATCCCTCTGGAGCTAATGGTGTCCAGTAGCCTAAGAAGCAGGACCTTGCAACTCAGAGAGTAGGGCTGCTTCTCTCCCCTCAGTCCCTCGATGAGGGAGTCTGTTGCCAGCAGTGCTCCCTGAAAATTAAAAACCTAACAAAATACTTTCTGTCAGAAAGCTCAGGAGAGCTCCTGAAAAGCACCCAGTCTCCACTGGGCACAGTATCAAACTGAGGTCTGGAGGAGGGGCATAGAGGGAGGAGCCAGTGCACACCCAGAACTAAAGTCTTTCTTAAAGTGCCCATGTCTCCTGCGGAGCCCGTCTATCCCCATGGTCCTTACGGAGTCCCCAGCATCCTCTAGGACTTTAGAGAAAATAGGATTTTAATACCTACTGGTAAATCCTTTTCTCTTAGTCCGTAGAGGATGCTGGGCACCCGTCCCAGTGCGTACTGTGTCTGCAGTTATTAAATGGCCCTTAACTCCAGAACATTTATGTGGAGACAACTTTCCTGACTTGACCATCTTCCTTGGATGTTTTCCCCCTGTGTGACCGCTCCCCAGCCTCGGAGGGTTGCATCCGTGGTCCCTAGGATCCCGTCCTGGATCCCAAACCATCGCCCCTCTAGGTGGTGAGAACTGTGCAGCCACCAATGGAGTGAGATTCTGGTCTTGGAAGACAGTATTATCCTCCGGTGCATGTGTAGGTGGGATCCGGACCACTTGTCCAACAGGTCCCACTGGAACACTCTGGCATGGAGCCTGCCAAACTGAATGGCCTCGTAGGCCGCAACCATCTTCCCCAGCAACCGAATGCATTGATGGATTAACACTCTTGCTGGTTTCAGAATTTGTTTGACCAGACTCTGGATCTCCAGAGCCATTCCACTAGAAGAAAACCTCTTCTGTGTCAGGAACATGTAAGTAGGCATCCTTTATGTCTACCAAAACCAGGAAATCTCCTTTATCCCCCGGACTGGAGATCACTACCCTGAGAGATTCCATCTTGAAATTGAATTTCTTTAGGTAGAAATTAAGGGATTTCAGATTTAAGATTGGTCTGACTGAGCCGTCCGGCTTCGGGACCACGAAGAGGCTTGAATAAAAACCTTCTCCCTGCTGACTAAGGCTGATTTGAACAATCGGTGAGGGGGAACTTCTTGAAACCCCAGTTTGTACCCTTGGGACACTATTTGTAAAACCCACGAGTCCAGGTCCGAATGAATCCAGAACTGACTGAAGAGTTTTAGACGTGCCCCCCAGTGGTGGAACTAGCGAGCAGTGGGCCCATGTGCGACAAAATGGCTTGGGCCCCCCCCCCTTCCCTTCCCATCCAAGTCCACCCCCTCACCCCTGGAGAGGATCTGGTTAGGGGGGCCTGCTCAGGGAAGTGGATACCTAGCAACAGTGCCGTAACTAGACATTTTAGCAGTGTGTGCAAGAAACGGCATTGGAGCCCCACCCCTGCATGCAAAACAGGGGCAGTGCGCGCCGTAGGCGCGCGCAAAAAAACATAGTGGCGTGGCTTCGTGGTTAAGGGGTGTGGCCACAAAATAATACCAATTCATAAAACGGTGCACAGTAGTCTCCATTATTCAAATTACGCCGCACAGTAGCACCACTACACCAGGTAGAGACCCTTTTACACCTTACGGCGGACAGATTCCTCTTTTTACACATTACAGCAGACAGCGTCCTCTTTTTACACATTACAGCAGACAGCGTCCCCTTTTTACACATTACGGCAGACAGCATCCCCCTTTTTTACACAACGGCAGACAGCGTGCCCTTGTTACACATAGCGGCAGACAGCGTACATTTTTTTCACATAACGGCAGACAGCCTGCCCTTGTTAAACATAGCGGCAGACAGCGTACACTTTTTACACATAACGGCAGACAGCCTGCCCTTGTTAAACATAGCGGCAGACAGCGTACACTTTTTTCACATAACAGCAGTCAGCCTGCCCTTGTTACACATAATGGCAGACATCGTACACTTTTTACACATTACAGCAGACAGCTTGCCCTTGTTACACATTACAGCAGACAGCTTGCCCTTGTTACACATTATGGCAGACAGCGTGCCCTTGTTACACATTACGGCAGACAGCATCCCCCTTGTTACACATTACGGCAGGCAGATTCCCCCTTGTTACACATTGCGGCAAGCAGATTCCCCCTTTTTACACATTGCGGCAAGCAGCTTCCCCCTTTTTACACATTGCGGCAGGCAGATTCCCCCTTTTTACACATTGCGGCAGGCAGTCCCCCTTTTTACACATAGCTGCAGGCAGATTCCCCCTTTTTACACATAGCGGCAGGCAGATTCCCCCTTTTTACACATTGCGGCAGGCAGTCCCCCTTTTTACACATAGCTGCAGGCAGATTCCCCCTTTTAACACATAGCTGCAGGCAGATTCCTCCCTTTTACACATAGCTGCAGGCAGATTCCCCCTTTTTACACATAGCGGCAGGCAGATTCCCCCTTTTTACACATAGCGGCAGGCAGATTCCCCCTTTTTACACATAGCGGCAGGCAGATTCCCCCTTTTTACACATAGCGGCAGGCAGTCCCAACAAAGAAAGAAAGAGACGAAAGAAAGAAAGAAAGAAAGAAAGAAAGAAAGAAAGAAAGAAAGAAAGAAAGAAAGAAGAAAGAAAGAAAGAAAGAATGAAAGAAAGAAGAATTATACTTACCCTCTCCGCTGGCTCAGGCTCCTCGTGCAGCTTGACGATTCCCGGGCAGTAGAGAAGGAGGAGGAGGGAGGTGGAGGAGGGAGCCGCAGCAGCGCTGTCTTATTGGTGGAGGCGCTGCTGCTGCTGCCCCTCTGCTTCACTATAGGCTGTTCTCGGAAGACAGCCTATAGTGAAGCAGAGGGGCAGCAGCAGCAGCGCCTCCACCAGTAACAAAGCGCTGCTGCGGCTCCTTCCTTCACCTCCCTCCTCCTCCTCCTCCCGCCCGTGCCGCTGCTCCTCTCATCTCCAAGCGACCCTCCTCCCTCTTCGTGTGTTACAGAGGCGGCAGCGTGTCTGGTGCTGCAGCTGCTGCCCGTAGTGCCCTGGCCTGATCTGTTCGTTACGACGGGCGGGCGGCGGGAGTCGCAGGACGCAGACCTGACGGGAGCGCTGGTGTGACGGCTGGAGTCGCAGGACGCAGACCTGACGGGAGCGGCTGCGGCATGATACAATGAGTCATTGTGACTCATTGTAATGCCGGCGGCTGTGGGCCCTTGAGTGCGGCGGGGCCCCAGTGCAATGCACTGCCTGCCCTGCCAGTAGTTCCGCTTCTGGTGCCCCCCACTGGTGTGGGCTCCTGCAAGAGAGCCCCAGCGTCATGCAGTGGATTTGGCAGAAGCAGAGGACTCTGCTCCTGCGATCTTGAAGAGGCTTCTTGGAGTCAGCATCAGCATTCCCTTGGTGAATCCACAATGCCCTACTATCCGAGACTGCCATGAAATTGGCCCGTGAGCACTTGTGCCCGGTGTAGGATTTTTAAATATGTGTAGTTTACTGTATGCAAGGGTTTAAAACCTTTTAGGAACTGAGATCTAAGGTGTATTACATGTAGTTTAAAAAAAACAAAAAAGGTTTATTTTATGGCAGTAGTTTCCAAACTGGGGTTCTTGCACTGGTAGCATAGTTTGGTGGTCCAGGACCAATTAAAATTATTTATACTTTATTAAATTGGCAAAACCATTCCCTCACAACATAACTGAACCTGAGGATGACATGCTATAGACACAATTTACTTAATTTTATATTTTTTTCTGAATTTCTCAATAAAAAAAACTTTGGCCTAGGGGTGCCGTGAAACAAATTTTGATACTATTTATTTATATAGTGCTCTTTCTCCAACAGGACTTGAGATATGGCTTCTGGAACTGAACACAGGATTCTAAATGTGGCTGTACCAAGGACCTACAGTGGCATTACAGGTTGAGTATCCCTTATCCAAAATGCTTGGGACCAGAGGAATTTTGGATATCGGATTTTTCTGTATTTTGGAATAATTGCATACCATAACGAGATATTATGGTGATGGGACCTAAATCTAAGCACAGAATGCATTTATGTTTCATATATACCATATACACACAGCCTGAAGGTCATTTTAGCCAATATTTTTTATAACTTTGTGCATTAAACAAAGTGTGTGTACATTCACAGAATTCATTTATGTGTCATATACACCTTATACACACAGTCTGAAGTTCATTTAATACAATATTTTTAATAACTTTGAGTATTAAACAAAGTTTGTGTACACTGAGCCATCAAAAAACAAAGGTTTCACTATCTCAGTCTCACTCAAAAAAGTCCGTATTTCGGAATATTCCGTATTTCGGAATATTTGGATATGGTATACTCAACCTGTATTACTTTTTTCTGCTACTGGTTCTTTACCTATGCAAACAAGCATCTGACTTGCCTTTCCTATTGCTTTGTTACATTGCTCACCTGAAATAGTAATACTTAGATAGCTTTCCTCTTGCCATTATAATGCCCTTAATATTATAGTTAGCCTTTGTATTTTTGAGACGTGTATGATTTTGCATTTTTTGGCATTAAATGTTGCCATGTTCTTGACCATTCCTCTAGTCCAGGGGCGGAACTGCCAGAGACAACGGAGTCAGTTGCCGCCGGGCTCCAGCCCTAAAGGGGCTTCCTCCATTGCCCTCCGGCTGTTACGTGCCCTTCCTACTAAATAGACAAAGGCGCTACCAGCAGGGTCTCGCAGTTTGTACATTCCATGCCGTAACACCCTTCTTTCCACCTTTTTCAAGACCCAGCCCAGCAGCCTCGCCGCTGCCACCACCGCTAGCTGCAGCACTGCCAGCGGTGGGGTGCCCCTGCTTCTTCTCACACCACAGATAGCTGGGCAGCACTGCAACTGCCTGCCTGATTGCTCCGCCCCCTTCCGGCTCCCAAGCACCTCTGCTGCCCAGTGATCCAGGAGCCTGCTGCTAGGAAGAAGTGGCCGAGCTTCAGCAAGCGAGTCTGGACACTGGCGGAGGAAGCCATGATAACCAGATAATGGGGAGTGGAGAGCCAGTTCCAAGGTAATACTTTATACAGCTGGTTGAGATCCTGGTCGGTGGATATGGATTCCAAGAAAACCCTGGAGGTGCTTCCTTTCAAGGGAGACACTCTCTTTGGAGAAGACCTCAATAAGATTGTAGCTGATCTGGCTACTGCTAAAACAGCTTGCCTACCTAGTATGACTCCTACCACGCAGAAGGCTAAAAGTACTTTCCCTTGGCCCTTTCATCCTCAAGGTAAAGCGTACCCAAGGTCAGGCATACCCAAAGCAAGCTCATGCTTCCAGACCTGCCAAGCCCAGACTGAAGCAAGCCTGGGCTGCCTATCAGCCTGCTTCCAAAACGGACAAGCCTGCCGCATGACGGTGCAGGCCTCCCTCTGGGGGATCCCAGGGTGGGGGGCCCAACTTCTAGGTTTGGCATAATTCTAAGCTAGAGAATTCTGTTTGGAGCTTACCTTGTACTTTGTGAAGAAATAATCAGCATTGTGGCTGAGCAGATACATGTAGTGTGTGGCTGCAAACTGCATGGATCTGCTGCGTTGTAATGCTGATACTTTTTTTTTCAAAGTACCAATAGCTTCATATAATGTTCACAATTTTTATGCAGGATCAAATAGCTCAATAGGTAGGGTGTTTGATTAGAATTCAACAGGTTATAGGTTTGAATCCTGGGTATGGTAGTTTGAGATGTGTTATTTAATAAAGTATGTTGTTCTGACTGCCGGCATCCTATCACCTGGGATATCATACTAAATAAATGGAGTTGATCAATTTTTTTTTATTTTTTTTTTAAACTAGGGACAATTTCCAGATACTTTTCTTTATAACTGAGATTGCCCCCTGGAACTTCACATCAGTTGACAACTATGCATGAGTGGGCAGTGCTTGCTCTGGATCTGCCCACCCATTTATGTGCCGTCATAAAAGAAAGCACAACTGACAGTTATCCTGGGCGTACACTACACAATTATCTGTCAGGCTATCTATCCAGTCTGGATGGATGGAATGAAAATCTGGTAATGTATAGGAGCAAATGTCAATTAACCATTTGCTCCCAAACACTAGAAAAGTGGTCAAAAATGGTCATTACACAAATTGGTTAAACCCAAAATTTAACCAATTTGTTTAGGGGACCATTTTTGTCCATTTTCTAGTGTTTGAGAGTAAATCGTTGATGGTCATGTGCTCACATAGATAACCGGATCTCTATTCCAACCAGCCAGTGTTGGAGATATGGTCTGCCAGATTACATAATGCATACCAGAGCCATAACTAGACTTTTTGGTGCCCTGTGACAGATAATTATATGCCCCCCCCCCCTCCCCATTTTTGCAATATGGACAAAAGGCGCATGCCTTGTGGGGAAGGGGCATAACAAGATTGGTCTCAGAGAAAGCACATGAGATATGAAGATATATCTAGTATACTTGACACTCAATGGTTTGTGGTATTGCCGGGGTGCCCTCCTTAAATGCATATACAGTCACACATGGCGTGTTTGTGCAAATGGCATATCAGCAGTCAGCACTAACTGGTGACATGCCATTTGTACAAGTAAGCCAGAGGTTCCCAAACTGTGTGCCGTGGCTCCCTGGGGTGCCTCGGGACACTTGCAGGGGTGCCCTGGGTTGGTGGTCCAGGACCAATTCAAATTATTCATGGTCAATATAATAGGCAAAACCAGTGCTGGTGGCTGCCAGTCATAAAATATGTGGCCAAACAGAATCAAATCTTGTCCCTCACCACACAACTGACCTTTAGGATGACATATAAACGTGATCAACTTAATGTAATATTTCTTTCTAAATTTCTCAATAAGAAATTTTTGGCCTAGTGGTGCCGTGAAAAAAATTCTGATATTCTAGGGCGCCGTGATTCAAAAAAGTTTGGAAACCACTGAAGTAAGCCATGTGTGACTAATATATAAACATACTTTATTAAATAACACCTCAAACTATCATACCCTGGATTCAAACCTATAACCTGTTGAATTCTAATCAAATACCCTACCCATTGAGCTACTTGATCCTGCATCTATTCTAACCTCCAAAAATAGATTCAGTTGCATTTTCCAGCGTGTTTTGTTTGCGCCTTTGCAAATATCTTACATCGACAAACTTATTTAGTACTATTTTGCAAATAGGGTTACATTGTCGCAACATTGTGTTCCCTAATTGCTTGATTTTTTTAAATGCAACAATTGATAAAGACACCTGATAATTGCTCTGTGGAGTCTTATTTTGTGTCTACTTCTTATCTACATTTAATTCCCTACCTCTAATCAAGGCATTTTTAAATGCTGGGGGCTGCCAGGACGTGAGGCCTACCTAGACTTTAGATCTGAATTTGAATGTACTTGTGAACTAACTTAATTTCCTACTTCTAAATTCATTCCTAAATTCACTACTTACATTAATCCTGTAGTTGGGCATTTTGAGCCTTCAATTGTGGGCATTGTTTTGTGTCCAGACCAGCAGCTGGTGGTGTGCATTTGCTGGAAAGGCATCGAAGACCTCCGATATGCTGCATCTCCTGATGTGTGTCTCCCTCAAGTGGCTGTCAGCAAATGCATGCAAGACACCCCATTCCAAGCTGATTGTGACATCACGGAACATGCATCATAGAACAGGCATGCTAGAATATGGGTCTTCAACCTGCGACCCTCCAGCTGCTGTGGAACTACATATACCAGCATGCCCTGCCTCAGTTTTAGCATACCTTAATAGCAAAACTGTGGCAGGGCATGCTGGGATGTGTAGTTTCACAGCAGCTGGAGAGCCACAGGATGAAGACCCATGTGCTAAAGCCAAGCCGCAGGTACATTGAATGCTAGCAAGCTGAATGTTTAAATCATTTTTGTTCCGCAGCATTCCAATGCGGAAGATTCCATGGAACCAGAGATTATTCCATTGAGAAGGACATGCTGCCTTGATGACTGCACTGTGCAAATTAAATCACGGAGCCAGTTGGCTTGTGGGTGGCTCTGGTGACTGGGTGGTTGGGTGGGCGGTGTGTCGGAGGTGGAGCACATGCAAATGAATGTGTATCATCCAGCTAGTGAGAGTGAAAACTCATGCAGGAGTGTGCCTGCTTGTCAGTGGGTTATGCACCTTGCCAGGCGTCAAATCTACATGGAGCAGCTGGAGGGGACAAGAGCAGGTTTGCAAAATATAGATAGAAGAGCATATATGCTGGCGCATTCTCCATGATTGTGTCAGCTTATGTTTTGGTGCACTGCACTTTCCTTCACTAAGTTTTAGCCATTTTGGTTAAACGCAAGTGTAGTTGCTTCTCGCCCTTTTGGCTGTGATCTTGTATCGTGGTTGAAGAGTCTGCTGGAGGGATTGTTTTCTTCATTGGCGAGAGACTGAAGATATTCCAGGATGGAAGGCTTGGGAACACTATCCGTTTTTCAGTTGTGGAAGAGTTGAAAGACCGGATTGGACTACATTCTATAGTAAAGGATATCTTTGTATTTATTAATCCTCCATTTATATGTGTCTGTCTTTCAATAAAGCTTCGGGCTTGTGATTCCTTCACCCTCTTACACTCCACACCCATAGCCTTATTAACTGTTGTATTATTGTATTTAAATGTATAGTGCAGTTCATGATTTATAGTGTAGGCTGGCCTGTGCTGTAGTTCTTGAACTGTACTATACCGACAGCATTTGTATTGTGTTTTGGCTGTGCTGCAACACGGTACTTATGTGTGTAATGTTTATGTATGTTTTTTTGCTTCTTTATGTCAATAAAGACTGCTTTTTCAATCCAATATCTGAAAACAATCAATGTTTATCTTTGATGGCAATAGAAGTGGTATGATATTTGCTGCTTTTTAAAGGCAATATCTGATATGTCCCCTATCTGGGAACCATATATTAAATGGCTTTTCAGAAAAGGGAGATGGGAGAAGAGCTTTCAGTACTTGTAGGACCGATGCTCATTTCCTATTCTAGCCTCCAAAAACAGATTCAGTTGCATTTTCCAGCGTGTTTTGGATGCGCCTTTGCAAATGTCTTACATCGACAAACTTATTTAGTACTATTTTGCAAATAGGGTTACATTGTTGCAACATTGTGTTCCCTAATTGCTTGATTTTTTAAATGCAACAATTGATAAAGACACCTGATAACTGCTCTGTGGAGTCTTATTTTGTGTCTACTTCTTATCTACATTTAATTCTCTACCTCTAATCAAGGCATTTTTAAATGCTGGGGGCTGCCAGGACGTGAGGCCTACCTAGACTTTAGATCTGAATTTGAATGTACTTGTGAACTAACTTAATTTCCTACTTCTAAATTCATTCCTAAATCCACTACTTACATGAATCCTGTAGTTGGGCATTTTGGGACTTCGATTGTGGGCATTGTTTTGTGTCCAGACCAGCAGCAGGTGGTGTGCATTTGCTGGAAAGGCATCGAAGACCTCCGATATGCTGCATCTCCTGATGTGTGTCTCCCTCAAGTGTTTGTCAGCAAATGCCTGCTAGACACCCCATTCCAAGCTGATTGTGACATCACGGTACATGCATCATAGAACAGGCATGCTAGAACATGGGTCTTCAACCTGCGACCCTCCAGCTGCTGTGGAACTACACATCCCAGCATGCCCTGCCTCAGTTTTAGCATACCTTAATAGCAAAACTGTGGCAGGGCATGCTGGGATGTGTAGTTTCACAGCAGCTGGAGGGCCACAGGATGAAGACCCATGTGCTAGAGCCAAGCCGCAGGTACATTGAATGCTAGCAAGCTGAATATTTAAATCCTTTTTGTTCCGCAGCATTCCAATGTGGAAGATTCCATGGAACCAGAGATCCTTCCATTGAGAAGGACATGCTGCCTGAATGACTACACTGTGCAAATTAAATCACGGAGCCGGTTGGTTTGTGGGTGGCTCTGGTGACTGGGTGGTTGGGTGGGTGGTGTGTCGGAGGTGGAGCACATGCAAATGATTGTGTAT
>NW_026969364.1:0-43270 GCF_028390025.1 Pseudophryne corroboree
ACACAGACGTAGAGAATAGATGTGATGTTCATGGCTATGCTTCTTTTCCCTCAGGCCCGCAAAAATGTTACTACACACTGATACTGACTCGGATACTGATTCCTATGTCGACCATAATATTTCCTGATTAGATCCAATATTGGCAAGGAGCATTCAGTACATGATTGTGGATATTAAGGACATATTAACATCACTGAGGACCCTGCTGTTCCTGACAAAGGGGTCTATATGTATGTATATATAGATATATAATGAAAGCTGATGTAACGTTCCTCCATCTCTGTTTGAGAAAGTCTGATCCAGCTCGACAAGATGGTTTCAAATCCCCAAAAGGTTTCCGATTGTTTATTCATTTCCTGCTGCGGACAGAATAAAGTGGGAGTCACCCCCTGTTCTGCACGGGGCCCTGTCACAAATCCAGCGGATCATATGCAGGAAGCTACATTATTTCTAGTTATGTAACCACGGGTACATTACTTAGACCTGCCATTACATGCGCATGGGTGAGTAGTAGTATTCAAGAATTGGTCGAATACCTTGTCTTCCGATATAGATATCTTGGAGAGATGGGATACTCCTTACGTTGGATCATATCAAGGACACTGCAGCATACTTACGACTGCAAGGGATATAGGACTCTTGAGTTCACGGGCCAATTTCATGGCAGTCTCGGATAGGAGGGCATTGTGGATTCACCAAGGGAATGCTGATGCTGACTCCAAGAAGAAAGGGAGTCTCTTCCCTATGAAGGTGAAGCCTTGTTTGGCAACGGCCTAGTTAATTTGATCTCGGCAGCTCCCGCAGGTAAGTCAACCTTCTTGCCCTATGTTCCCTCTCAACGGATGAAGACGCATCATTGTCTAACGCAGTCATTTTGTCCCAATAGATATGCAAGAAGTTAAGATTCCCCTTTCTTTGCAGGTAGAGGAAGGAGAAGAGGGAAGAGGTCTGTAGCCTCTTCAAGATCGCAGGAGCAGAGATCGTCCTCTGCTTCTGCCAAATCCACTGCATGACGCTGGGGCTCTCTTGCAGGAGCCCACACCAGTGGGGGCACGTCTAAAACACTTCAGTCAGTTCTGGATTAATTTGGACCTGGACTCGTGGGTTTTACAAATAGTGTCACAAGGGTACAAACTGGGGTTTCAAGACGTTCCCCCTCACCGATTGTTCAAATCGGCCTTAGTCAGCAGGGAGAAGGTTTTTATTCAAGCCTCTTCGTGCTCCCGAAGCCGGACGGCTCAGTCAGACCAATCTTAAATCTGAAATCCCTCAATTTCTACCTAAAGAAATTCAATTTCAAGATGGAATCTCTCAGGGTAGGGATCTCCAGTCCGGAGGAAGGAGATTTCATGGTTTTGGTAGACATAAGGATGCCTAATTACATGTTCCCGTTTAGCCACTGCATCAAGCTACCTGAGGTTTGCAATTCAGGATTGTCATTACCAATTTCAGACGTTGCCGTTTGGTCTGTCCACGGCTCCGAGGATTTTCACCAGGGTGATGGTGGAAATGATGGTTCTCCTTCGCAAGCAAGGAGTCACAATTATGCCGTACTTGGATGATCTCCTGATAAAGGCGAGATCCAGGGACCAGTTGGTGCAAAACATCTACTCTCCCTGACAGTTCTTCAACAACATGGTTGGCTCCTAAACTTGCCAAAATCGCAGTTGGTCCCAATGACGCGGTTGTTGTTTCTGGGAGTAATACTGGACACAGAAGAGGCTTTCTTCCAGTGGAAAGGCTATGGAGTTCCAGAGTCTGGTCAAACAAATTCTGAAACCAGCAAGAGTGTTAATCCATCAATGCATTCTGTTGCTGGGGAAGATGGTTGCGGCCTACGAGGCCATTCAGTTTGGCAGGTTCCATGCCAGAGTGTTCCAGTGGGACCTGTTGGACAAGTGGTCCGGATCCCACCTACACATGCACCGGAGGATAATCCTGTCTTCCAAGACCAGAATCTTACTCCATTGGTGGCTGCACAGTTCTCACCTCCTAGAGGGGCGATGGTTCGGGATCCAGGACTGGATCCTAGGGACCATGGATGCAACCCTCCGAGGCTGGGGAGCAGTCACACAGGGGGAAAACATCCAAGGAAGATGGTCAAGTCAGGAAAGTTTTCTCCACATAAATGTTCTGGAGTTAAGGGCCATTTAATAACTGCAGACACAGTACGCACTGGGACGGGTGCCCAGCATCCTCTACGGACTAAGAGAAAAGGATTTACCGGTAGGTATTAAAATCCTATTTTCTCTAACGTCCTAGAGGATGCTGGGGACTCCGTAAGGACCATGGGGATAGATAGGCTCCGCAGGAGACATGGGCACTTTAAGAAAGACTTTAGTTCTGGGTGTGCACTGGCTCCTCCCTCTATGCCCCTCCTCCAGACCTCAGTTTGATACTGTGCCCAGTGGAGACTGGGTGCTTTTCAGGAGCTCTCCTGAGCTTTCTGACAGAAAGTATTTTGTTAGGTTTTTAATTTTCAGGGAGCACTGCTGGCAACAGACTCCCTCATCGAGGGACTGAGGGGAGAGAAGCAGCCCTACTCTCTGAGTTGCAAGGTCCTGCTTCTTAGGCTACTGGACACCATTAGCTCCAGAGGGATTGGTACGCAGGATCTCACCCTCGCCGTCCGTCCCAGAGCCGCGCCTCCGTCCCCCTTGCAGAGCCGGAAGATAGAAGCCGGGTGAGTATGAGAAGAAAAGAAGACTTCAGAGGCGGCAGAAGACTTCATGATCTTCACTGAAGTAACGCACAGCACTGCAGCTGTGCGCCATTGCTCCCATACACCTCACACACTCCGGTCACTGTAAGGGTGCAGGGCGCAGGGGGGGGCACCCTGGGCAGCAATATAAACCTCTTTTTGGCAAAAATATAACACATATACAGCGGGGCACTGTATATATGTATGAGCCCCCGCCAATTTTACAGTTTAAGCGGGACAGAAGCCTGCCGCCGAGGGTGCGGGGCTTCTCCCTCAGCACTCACCAGCGCCATTTTTTCTTCACAGCACCGCTGAGAGGAAGCTCCCCGGACTCTCCCCTGCTTATACCACGGTAGACAAGAGAGTTGAAAAGAGGGGGGGGGGGGCACATAATTTGGCGCAAATTACATGCTGCAGTACTACTGGGCAAACATTAAGTTACTGTGTATTCCTGGGTTATAGCGCTGGGGGGTGTGCTGGCATACTCTCTCTCTGTCTCTCCAAAGGGCCTTGTGGGGAAACTGTCTTCAGAAAAAGCATTCCCTGTGTGTGTGGTGTGTCGGTACACGTGTGTCGACATGTCTGAGGAAGAAGGCTATATTAGAGAGGAGCAGGAGCAAATGAATGTGGTGTCTCCGCCGACAGCTGATTGGATGGATATGTGGAATGTTTTAAATGCTAGTGTAAACTCATTGCACAAAAGATTAGACAAGGCTGAAGCTTTGGGACAGTCAGGGTCTCAACCCATGCCTGATCCTATGTTGCAGGGACTGTCAGGGTCTCATAAGCGCCCACTATCCCAGATTGTTGACACAGATACAGACACGGATTCTGACTCCAGTGTCGATTACGATGATGCAAAGTTACAGCCAAAATTGGCAAAATCCATTCGATATATGATTATGGCAATAAAAGATGTTTTGCACATCAGAGAGGAACCCCCTGTCCCTGACAAGAGGGTACATATGTACAAGGTGAAAAAGCCTGAGGTAACCTTTGAGGGGGTCACACGAGCTGAACGAGTTATGTGAAAAAGCTTGGGAATCTCCAGATAAAAGACTGCAGATTTCCAAAAGGATTCTTATGGCGTATCCTTTCCCATCAATGGATAGGTTACGATGGGAATCCTCCCCTAGGGTGGACAAAGCATTAACACGCTTATCCAAGAAGGTAGCCCTCCCGTCCCAGTATACGGCTACCCTCAAAGAGTCTGCTGACCGCAAACAGGAGATTACCCTGAAGTCCATTTATACACATTCAGGTACCTTACTCAGACCGACAATTGCGTCGGCCTGGGTGTGTAGTGCTGTAGCGGCATGGACGGATACCTTATCTGAGGGGATGGATACCCTAGATAAGGATACTATTTTATTGACCATGGGGCATATAAGAGATGCTGTCCTATATATGTGTGTATGCAAACTACAGGTGGTGCTGCAGGGCTCACACCCTTTTACTTGTCTTGTAGAGCAACTCTGGAGCTGTTTCTGGGTCCAGCTGCTGCAAGAAATCAGCTTGAATGCTTCAGGGGCTGGGGCATGGCCAACATGAGCCCACACTGATGGGGGGTGGGGGTGTATAAAGCGATTTAGGGGTCATCCAAGCGCAACCCCACAAAGGCCGCCATGCCCTGCGTGACCCTTTTCTCTTTTCATATGCAGACGAGGGTTGCAGCCAACTATGCCCACTGCTTGGATGACATCACTATATGCAAATCCATCTGCTGCAGGCCTTCCCCCAGGAATTCTTGCAGTAGTTGTTGCATTTGGTTTGTTGTTTGGGGGTGCTCCAGTATTAGGCAGCCTTCTGCCCTCCCACATTCGTCTGAAAATGTGTTCTCCCTGCAGTTGTTGTTCCCAGATGAGAGTTCCCTTGTGCTTCCTCAGTTGAATCTCCTTAACTTGACAGGGGTGTGCCCGAGCAGCCGCCCTCCACAGCCCTATCCCAACACATACTTATCTTGCATATGAGATCTCTTGATCATGAAGATAGTTCTCACAGGGTGAGTTTCATCCATTACATTTTAAAGTAGGAATGTACAAATTACATATTCAAATTACATATATGTGCTGGATTCAAATGTTTTCCCCCCTTCCTTTCTCAATTGTGCCCATCAGCAGCTATTCTAATGTTGCTGCCAATGGGTGTGACGCATTCATTTCTTCTGTGGGGTACACTGGACTCCACAAGGATTCACATTGTATGTACACCAGAGTAGGATCTTGATCTGAGGCACCCACAGGCTCAAAGCTTTTGACTGTTCCCAAGATGCTCAGCGCCCCCTCCTCTATAACCTCGCTTCCATGAACAGGGAGCTCAGTTTGTAGTTGGTGCCTTCAGTAGCAGGCCACTTAACAGGGGGCTGCCTCAGGCAGCCTATTCTTAGCTATTAATTTTGGCAAGAAAATAATAACTTTTTTTATAAGAATCTACAAGGGCTGCAGCAGGCTAGGTCTAATAGACCTCTTTACTGCAGCTCCATCACTCCCAGTGGCGCAGTATACTCCCGTGCCCCGGTTGCTGGGTCACTGCAGCGGAGGCTCCGGTTTCTTCCTAAGGTCAGTCACACACACACCGCCCTCCGGGATCACGAGGCCGCTGATGGGGGCGGGCCGTGTGCGCACTGGCGTGGACACTGATTACTGGGCAGTCGCTCCACTAGCCACCAGGGACAGTTAAGGAGCACAGCTCTGGGGTTTTTTCTCCTATATTAACCCCATTTTGTACTACCCGCAGTGCATTGTGATAGGTAATGGGGCCTGATTCAGGTTGGATCGCAATCCAACTGCAAAAACTGCTAAGAGCATACGCATCCGCCTGCATTTTCTGCGGCACCCCGCAGATAATGCGATCACCTCTGCCTGTGAATCGGTGAAGGGGGGGGGGGAGGGGGGTCAACAACACTCCATTTCCAAGTCGGAGATGGAGCGGTGCGGGGGCACGGTTTCAAAATGGGGTCGGCAACGGAGAAACAGGAGGCGTGGTCAGAGCAGCTGCATGACATCACATGGGCCGGACTCTGCCAGTGGAGCCCCAGCGTCATGAGGTAGATTTTGTAGAGGCCGGGGAGGACTTCTGTTCCTGGGAACTAGCTGTGTTGTGCAGCTTTATTCCTCTGCCCCTACCTCTGGCAAGAAAGGACGCACCTCGCACTTTCTTGTTTCTTTGTGACCGAAAGGACTGCATTTGATAATGCGGAGCTTTCTTATGCTGTGAGGGAACATAAGGTAAAAAATTTGATTTTCCAACTGTAGCTGTGCGTGTTAATGCTTTGTCCATCCTACGGGAGGATTTCCATCGTAACCTATCCGTTGATGGAAAAGGATACGCCATAAGAATCCTTTTGGAAATCTGCAGTCTTTTATCTGGAGATTCCCAAGCTTTTTCACATAACTCGTTCAGCTCGTGTGACCCCCTCAAAGGTTACCTCAGGCTTCTTTCCCTTGTACATATGTACCCTCTTGTCAGGGACAGGGGGTTCCTCTGTGATGTGCAAAACATCTTTTATTGCCATAATCATATATCGAATGGATTTTGCCAATTTTGGCTGTAACTTTGCATCATCGTAATCGACACTGGAGTCAGAATCCGTGTCGGTATCTGTGTCAACAATCTGGGATAGTGGGCGCTTATGAGACCCTGACAGTCCCTGCAACATAGGATCAGGCATGGGTTGAGTCCCTGACTGTCCCAAAGCTTCAGCCTTGTCTAATCTTTTGTACAATGAGTTTACACTAGCATTTAAAACATTCCACATATCCATCCAATCAGGTGTCAGCGGAGACACCACATTCATTTGCTCCCGCTCCTCTCTAATATAGCCTTCTTCCTCAGACATGTCGACACACGTGTACCGACACACCACACACACAGGGAATACTTTTTCTGAAGACAGTTTCCCCACAAGGCCCTTTGGAGAGACAGAGAGAGAGTATGCCAGCACACTCCCCAGCGCTATATAACCCAGGAATAACACAGTAACTTAATGTTTGTCCAGTAGCGCTGCTGTATGTAATTTGCGCCGAATTATGTGCCCCCCCTCTCTTTTCAACCCTCTTCTCTACCGTGGTATAAGCAGGGGAGAGTCCGGGGAGCTTCCTCTCAGCGGTGCTGAGGAGAAAAAATGGCGCTGGTGAGTGCTGAGGGAGAAGCCCCGCCCCCTCGGCGGCGGGCTTCTGTCCCGCTTAAACTGTAAAATTGGTGGGGGCTCATACATATATACAGTGCCCAGCTGTATATATGTTATATTTTTGCCAAAAAGAGGTTTATATTGCTGCCCAGGGCGCCCCCCCTGCGCCCTGCACCCTTACAGTGACCGGAGTATGTGAGGTGTATGGGAGCAATGGCGCACAGCTGCAGTGCTGTGCGCTACCTCAGTGAAGATCATGAACTCTGTGGAGCCCGTCTATCCCCATGGTCCTTACGGAGTCCCCAGCATCCTCTAGGACTTTAGAGAAACTAGGATTTTAATACCTACCGGTAAATCCTTTTCTCTTAGTCTGTTGAGGATGCTGGGCACCCGTCCCAGTGTGTACTGTGTCTGCAGTTATTAAATGGCCCTTAACTCCAGAACATTTATGTGGAGACAACTTTCCTGACTTGACCATCTTCCTTGGACGTTTTCCCCCTGTGTGACTGCTCCCCAGCCTCGGAGGGTTGCATCTGTGGTCCCTAGGATCCAGTCCTGGATCCCGAACCATCGCCCCTCTAGGAGGTGAGAACTGTGCAGCCACCAATGGAGTGAGATTCTGGTCTTGGAAGACAGGATTATCCTCCGGTGCATGTGTAGGTGGGATCCGGACCAATTGTCCAACAGGTCCCACTGGAACACTCTGGCATGGAACCTGCCAAACTGAATGGCCTCGTAGGCCACAACCATCTTCCCCAGCAACTGAATGCATTGATGGATTAACACTCTTGCTGGTTTCAGAATTTGTTTGACCAGACTCTGGAACTCCATAGCCTTTCCACTGGAAGAAAACCTCTTCTGTGTCCAGTATGTGTTATGATTCCAGCACTCTAGTCAGAGAAGATCTTATGGCAAGGACCGGAGCACTGGAACGGAATGCTGGGGAAGGGAGCAGGACAGGAAAATAGCCCCTGGCGCCCTAACTCTGTTGTCTCACCCGTGTTGTCAGAAATCCCCTGCGAGACTATGGTTTCTTGAGCCCTTGGCAGCCGCGTTTGAAGGGCGGATTATGTCTGCCCAACTTCGATGCCCCCCGGTCTTAATGAGAGACAAAGGGAAACCCGAGACAGGGTGATAACAAGAGGCCCTCTAACTAAACAACCAGGCCAGGAGCTAAGCAAACTCAAAACTATAATATGTGCGGAGAAACCGCCAGGAAAAAGGACAACCAAAATATCCACTTGTCCAATTCTCCTACCCGGCACCGCCGAGTACCAGAGAGGACTTGTGGAAGCGGAACCCTCCGCAAATGCTCCAAACACAAAATATAAAAGGTAAAGCGGCTGAGCCGCAACACACGGCAGAGCCGCAACTCACGAACACCACTGGATATAAAACGGTGATCAGTCAGGACTCCAGGGAACCAAACGACCTCTTGGGATGAGATGACAACTCCCGAATACCGGACTTCTGCGGACTGGAATGACCGGATACAGCAGGACTGGAAACAGACTCTCAGCAAACAAAGGCAGCATGCAGGAAGCTATTACCGGCATCTGTGAGAAGCCCTGGGAGTGTATTTAACAAGGAGTCCTCCAATCAGCTGCTAAAGGCTGATTAGAATAAATGCCGTGCAGCTGCCTTGCTGCACGGCCAGAGAACAGGTGAATATCTTAATTTCCTAAAGCCTAGCAACGGGGAACGCGGTCCACCAGTGGCGTCCCCGTTGCTAGGGTCCGTGCGGCTCAGCGCGCCCGGCGTCTAGCGTTGCTAGGGAGCCGGCGGCTGTACGTGCACGGCATCTCTAGTTGCTAGGCGCCGGGCCGCGCAGACCATCAAGCGGACCCCGGCGCCTAACAGTACCCCCCCCTTGAGGAGGGGTCAAGGAACCCCTAAAGCCAGGTTTCTGAGGAAATTCCCGAAAAAATGCCCTCTTGAGCCTCGGGGCATGAAGATCCTTATCCAGGACCCAAGACCTTTCCTCCGGACCATAGCCTTTCCAGGGAACCAGAAAATACAGCCGATCCCGGGACAATTTGGAATCGAGAACCTTCTCTACCAAGAACTCCTGTTGTCCCTGTACATCCACTGGAGATCTACCCTGAGAGATCTTCCGAGGAAATCTACTGGAAGAAACGTATTGTTTCAACAGGGAACAATGAAACGTATTTCCAATCCTGAGAGATCTTGGTAAACGTAACCGAAAGGCAACTGGGTTGACTCTTTTAATAATAAGAAATGGCCCAATAAATTTGGGTCCCAGTCTAGCTGAGGATTGTCGAAGCCTGATGTTGCGAGTCGACAACCACACCCTATCTCCCACCTTAAAAGTGCAAGGACGTCGGAGCCTGTCAGAAAATTTCTTCTCTCGAAAGGCCGCTTTTCTGAGAGCAAGGTGCACCTTTTTCCAAATGGCTCTGAGATGGGAGGTTAAGGTAAGCGAGGAGACTGAGGAATGATGAAAAAAAGAATTAGCTCTGGGGTGAAAACCAAAAACTGAAAAGAATGGAGACTCTTTAGTGGAGGAATGACAAGAATTATTGTAAGCAAATTCAGCCAACGGAAGAAACTCGGACCAATCATTCTGGAGTTTGGCTGAATACAAGCGCAAATATTGTTTCAATGATTGGTTAACTCGTTCGGTTTGCCCGTTGGATTGTGGGTGGTAACCGGATGTTAACGACAATTTCATCTTCAATGAGGCACAAAAACATTTCCAGAATTGTGCGATGAATTGTGGACCCCGATCAGAAACAATATCAGTAGGCAACCCATGAAGCCTGAATACATGGCGGAGAAACAAAACTGCCAACCCTTGGGCAGAAGGCAATCGGGGAAGAGCAATAAAATGAGCCATTTTACTAAAACGGTCCACTACCACCCATATGACTCGGAATCCGGCTGAAAGGGGAAGGTCAACCACAAAATCCATGGAAATATGAGACCACGGCCTGAGAGGAACATTTAAGGGCATAAGTTGCCCGATGGGCAAGGAACGGGGAACCTTATGCTGTGCACAAACCTGACATGAATAAACAAATTCCTTGACGTCTTTAGAAAGACCAGGCCACCATACTGAGCGAGAGACTAACTCCAATGTCTTAGAGACTCCTGGATGCCCTGAAACTTTGTTATCATGGAATTCCGTTAAAACAGTAACTCTCAAAAACTCAGGGACGTAAAGACGACCAGCAGGAGTAATTCTAGGAGCTTGGTGTTGAAGCTGTTTTAACTGGGTAAATAAATCTTGTGTGAGGCCCGCCCAGATGACCGAAGATGGAAGTATGGGGGTAACAGGATTGTTATTGTGAACCGGAAGAAAGCTATGTGACAGGGCATCAGCCTTAGTATTCTTGGAACCAGGCCTGAAAGTGATTATAAATTTGAAACGCGTAAAAAATAATGCCCAACGTGCCTGCCGGGCATTAAGCCGCTTAGCTGATTCAATCTATTGCAGGTTCTTATGGTCAGTCAATACCGAAATAGTATGTTTTGCTCCCTCCAGCCAATGCCTCCACTCCTCGAAAGCCCATTTTACCGCCAGTAACTCCCGATTACCAACGTCATAGTTGGATTCAGCGGAGGAGAATTTCCTGGACATAAAGGCACAAGGATGTAACTCCAGAGACTCCGGATCCTTTTGAGAAAGGATAGCCCCCACTCCAACCTCCGAGGCATCAACCTCCACCACAAAGGGCAATTCCGGATTAGGATGTCTGAGGACTGGAGCCGAGACAAAGGCTTGTTTCAAGGCCCGGAAGGACAACTCAGCTTCACGCGACCAGTTGGTAGGATCCGCTCCTTTCTTTGTCAGAGCTACAATGGGAGCAACCAGGTCAGAAAAAGAATGAATGAACCTCCTATAATAATTCGCAAACCCTAAAAAACGCTTAATTGCTTTTAAATTGGTGGGTTGCGCCCAACTAAGGATGGCCTGGAGTTTCTTTGGTTCCATGGAAAATCCCTGAGGGGAAATTATGTACCCTAAAAAAGATACTTCCGTGACATGAAACTCACACTTCTCCAGCTTGGCATATAAATGATTCTCACATAACTTTTGAAGAACCAGACGCACCTGGGTAACATGTTGTTCCATTGATTTAGAAAAAATCAGGATGTCGTCTAAGTAAACGACCACGAATTTCCCTAGGAAGTCACGGAGCACATCGTTAATGAGGTCTTGAAAAACTGCCGGAGCATTGGACAGGCCGAACGGCATCACCAGGTATTCGTAGTGACCCGACTGAGTACTGAAGGCCGTTTTCCACTCATCTCCAGATTTAATTCGGATGAGGTTGTACGCTCCTCTAAGGTCAATTTTAGAAAAAATCACAGCAGAACGTAACTGATCAAAGAGTACAGAAATCAACGGCAAAGGATAGGTGTTTTTAACTGAGATCTTATTCAGGGCTCTAAAATCAATGCAAGGTCTAAGCGAGCCATCCTTTTTCTCCACAAAGAAGAAGCCTGCACTTAAAGGAGATTTTGATGGTCTAATAAATCCTTTCTCAAGGCTCTCCTTTACATAATCATTCATAGCCGCAGTTTCTGGCCCGGATAATGCATATAATCTTCCCTTTGGCAATGCGGCACCAGGAATTAACTCAATAGCACAATCATAAGGCCGATGGGGAGGCAGAATGTCCGCATTGCCTTTGGAGAAAACATCAGCAAACTCCTGGTATTCCACCGGAATGAGTTCTGGAATGATAGCTGCTACTCTGACTGGAAACGTGATACATTCCTTATCACAAAAAGTACCCCAATGTGAAATCTCCCCCGACCGCCAATCAATGGTGGGATTATGAAAGGCCAGCCAAGGGTGACCCAGAACAACTGGAACTGCTGGGCAATGTGTAAGAAAGAACTCGATTTTCTCGGAATGTAGAGCTCCTACTGTAAGTAGTACAGGGGGTGTACGGAGAGAAATAATCCCATTAGACAGCGGACTCCCATCTAAGCCATGCATGGTGACACACCTACCCAAAGGTAACTGAGGAATGCCTAAGGCCTTAGCCCAAGTTAAATCCATAAAGTTTCCTGCAGCTCCACTGTCAACAAAAGCCGACACCAAAGAACTGAGGCTGCCAAAGGAAACTTTAACTGGGACTAAAAGGGAGTTATTCGAGGAGATAAGCTGCAGACCTAGGTGAACCCCCTCACAATTCACCTGGTCAAAGCGTTTCCCGACTTGTTCGGACAATTACGAGCAAAATGTCCCTTACCCCCACAGTACAGACAAAGACCAGAATTTTGCCTTCTGGCTCTTTCTTCAGGAGACAGCCGGGAGAGACCCATCTGCATGGTCTCCTCTACGTCTTCAGGAATGGAATATACACACGGACTTGACCTTACAGGTGCTCCTTTTTCAGCCCTCCGCTCTCTGAGACGACGATCAATCTTAATAGAAAGCTCCATGAGTTTATCGAGAGTCTCAGGAGCGGGGTACTGAAGGAGACTGTCTTTTATAGACTCTGATAAGCCGAGGCGAAACTGACTGCGCAGGGCTGGGTCATTCCAGCCACAGTCGTTCGACCAACGGCGAAACTCCGTACAATAAACCTCTGCAGGATTTCTACCCTGTCTGAGAGCGCGCAACTGACTTTCAGCGGACGCCTCTCTATCAGGGTCATCATACAAGAGCCCTAAAGACTCAAAAAAAGCGTCAATTGACAACAATGCCGGATCCTCTGCTCTTAAACCAAATGCCCAGGTCTGAGGATCCCCCTGGAGCAAAGAAATAATAAACCCGACCCGCTGAGATTCAGTACCCGAGGAAGTCGGTCTTAAACGAAAATAAAGTTTACAGGATTCTTTAAAATTAAAAAAACTCTTTTCTATCACCAGAAAAACGGTCAGGCAAATGCATCTTTGGTTCATGGACTACCCTTGGGGAAGCTCGCAAAAGATCTTCCTGCGACTTCACCCGAAGAGAAAGATCCTGAACCATCTGAGTAAGTTCTTGAATCTGGCTGACTAAGAGCTGACCAGGATTTGGCCCTAAACCTGTTGGATTCATGAGGCCGATAAACTCTCACAAAACTGAATGAGAAAAAATTAAACCCCGTTTAATTTTAAGTTTTGGTATGGCCGGTAATAATGTTATGATTCCAGCACTCTGGTCAGAGAAGATCTTATGGCAAGGACTGGAGCACTGGAACGGAATGCTGGGGAAGGGAGCAGGACAGGAAAATAGCCCCTTGCGCCCTAACTCTGTTGTCTCACCCGTGTTGTCAGAAATCCCCTGCGAGACTATGGTTTCTTGAGCCCTTGGCAGCCGCGTTTGAAGGGCGGATTATGTCTGCCCAACTTCGATGCCCCCCGGTCTTAATGAGAGACAAAGGGAAACCTGAGACAGGGTGATAACAAGAGGCCCTCTAACTAAACAACCAGGCCAGGGGCTAAGCAAACTCAAAACTATAATATGTGCGGAGAAACCGCCAGGAAAAAGGACAACCAAAATATCCACTTGTCCAATTCTCCTACCCGGCACCGCCAAGTACCAGAGAGGACTTGTGGAAGCGGAACCCTCCGCAAATGCTCCAAACACAAAATATAAAAGGTAAAGCGGCTGAGCCGCATCACACGGCAGAGCCGCAACTCACGAACACCACTGGATATAAAACGGTGATCAGTCAGGACTCCAGGGAACCAAACGACCTCTTGGGATGAGATGACAACTCCCGAATACCGGACTTCTGCGGACTGGAATGACCGGATACAGCAGGACTGGAAACAGACTCTCAGCAAACAAAGGCAGCATGCAGGAAGCTATTACCGGCGTCTGTGAGAAGCCCTGGGAGTGTATTTAACAAGGAGTCCTCCAATCAGCTGCTAAAGGCTGATTAGAATAAATGCCGTGCAGCTGCCTTGCTGCACGGCCAGAGAGCAGGTGAATATCTTAATTTCCTAAAGCCTAGCAACGGGGAACGCGGTCCGCCAGTGGCGTCCCCGTTGCTAGGGTCCGTGCGGCTCAGCGCGCCCGGCGTCTAGCGTTGCTAGGGAGCCGGCGGCTGTACGTGCACGGCGTCTCTAGTTGCTAGGCGCCGGGCCGCGCAGACCATCAAGCGGACCCTGGCGCCTAACAGTATGACTCCCAAAAACAACAACCGCGTCATTGGGACCAACTGCGATTTTGGCAAGTTTAGGAGCCAACCATGTTGTTGAAGAACTGTCATGGAGAGTGCAATGTTTTGCACCAACTGGTCCCTGGATCTCGCCTTTATCAGGAGATCATCCAAGTACGGGATAATTGTGACTCCTTGCTTGCGAAGGAGAACCATAATTTCCGCCATCACCCTGGTGAAAATCCTCGGAGCCGTGGACAGACCAAACGGCAATGTCTGAAATTGGTAATGACAATCCTGAATTGCAAACCTTAGGTAGCTTGAGGCAGTGGCTAAATGGGAACATGTAAGTAGGCATCCTTTATGTCTACCAAAACCATGAAATCTCCGTCCTCCGGACTGGAGATCACTGCCCTGAGAAATTCCATCTTGAAATTGAATTTCTTTAGGAAGAAATTGAGGGATTTCAGATTTAAGATTGGTCTGACTGAGCCGTCCGGCTTCGGGACCACGAAGAGGCTTGAATAAAAACCTTCTCCCTGCTGAATAAGGCCAATTTGAACAATCGGTGAGGGGGAACGTCTTGAAACCCCAGTTTGTACCCTTGGGACACTATTTGTAAAACCCACGAGTCCAGGTCCGAATGAATCCAGAACTGACTGAAGAGTTTTAGACGTGCCCCCACTGGTGTGGGCTCCTGCAAGAAAGCCCCAGTGTCATGCAGTGGATTTGGCAGAAGCAGAGGACAATCTCTGGTCCTGCGATCTTGAAGAGGCTACAGACCTCTTCCTTTTCCTTCCTCTACCTGCAAAGAAAGGGGAATCTAAACTTCTTGCATATCTATTGGGCCAAAATGACTGCGGTAGATAATGATGCGTCTTCATCCGTTGACAGGGAACATAGGGCAAGAAGGTTGACTTACCATTGAAATGAGGATGCATCTTGCTGCCTTTCCAATGAAGAAAGTTTAATTTAGTAATAGGTGAAAAACCATCCTTACAAAGGTGTTAATCAGAGACTTGGCTTTGTGGACACTTTTCAGAGAACAAATTTGTTAGCATAAAAATAAAGCCAGAAAATGAAGAGCTGTTTAATCACTCAATTGGATTTTTCTGCCAGCATATTTTTTTTCTCTGCAACCCACTGCTAAATTGTGCTTCCTAGCTGTTTTTATAAAATCACAGAATCAAATCTAACTCTGATTACATCAGAGAAGGCCAGGTACCCTACACCATAACAGGGAGTTTGAAATTTTGACTTGTCTACTTAAAGTTCACCAAAATCTGATAACAAGGTCAATTAGGTCCCTGGGTGGGATTGAACCACCAACCTTATGGTTAATAGCCGTACATACTAACTGATTGCGCCACAGAGACACTTTGCGAAAGTCCATACTGACAAAGGCTAATAAGCATTCATCTAAAACGTTTCCTAGAAAAACTTTAAAAAGTCAATAATCTGGAGAGTTTTTGTAAGATGTTTCTTCCATCAACCAACGAAGAAACACATTGGTACTTTCCCATGATGAGTGAGTGCTTCAGGATCTCTTGCACTTACATGTGCAGCAGAGTACTGCAATGGAAGCATGCTGGGCCCATAACCCAGAGGTAGGCAGATTGAAACTATCCTCTGCTATATGCATTTTTTTTTGTTAATTAAAGTAATCCAAAACTGGGATTGATATTTTGTCTCTTTTATTTTTACTTAAAGTACAATAACTTTTACCATTTTAATTTGTTTTAATAGTATATTGACAGTATTGTTTTCTTTCAAAAATCCACTTCATTTTCTTTACCCTATTATTAAAATGGTAATTGACAAAAACAAACTACATTGTCACCAGAAGAGCAATACAAAATGTACAAGTGATATATTAAAATCATCTTTCCAGCTTGAATTTCAATGATGCATTGGGTCAACAATTTTGTGAGAAACATCTTCACCCTTAAATAAAGATTTTCTTAATTCCTTACCTGTGTGCTAATTAGATATCACCTTGTTTTCACATTAAACAGACTTCCACATGAGAAAGCAGCAAGGATGCAGTGGCGTTAATGTTTCCTGGTGTCAACCTGTATTATTTCAGTAGACATTGAAATGAGGATACATCTTGCTGCCTTTCCAATGAAGCAAGTTTAATTTAGTAATAGGTGAAAAACCATCCCTACAAAGGTGTTAATCAGAGACTTGGCTTTGTGGACACTTTTCAGAGAACAAATTTGTTAGCATAAAAATAAAGCCAGAAAATGAAGAGCTGTTTAATCACGCAATTTGATTTTTTTGCCAGCATATTTCTTTTTCTCTGCATCCCACTGCTAAATTGTGCTTCCTAGATGTTTTTATAAAATCACTGAATCAAATCTAACTCTGATTACATCAGAGAAGGCCAGGTACCCTACACCATAACAGGGGGTATGAAATTTGACTTGTCTACTTAAAGATCACCAAAATCTGATAACAAGGTCAAGTACGTCCCTGGGTGGAATTGAACCACCAACCTTTTGATTAATAGCCGTACACACTAACTGATTGCGCCACAGAGACACTTTGCAAAAGTCCATACTGACAAATGCTAATAAGCATTCATCTAAAACGTTTCCTAGAAAAACTTTAAAAAGTCAATAATCTGGAGAGTTTTTGTAAGATGTTTCTTCTATCAACCAATGAAGAAACACATTGGTACTTTCCCATGATGAGTGAGTGCTTCAGGATCTCTTGCACTTACATGTACAGCAGAGTACAGCAATGGAAGCATGCTGGGCCCATAACCCAGAGGTAGGCAGATTGAAACTATCCTCTGCTATATGCATTTTTTTGTTTGTTAATTAAAGTAATCCAAAACTGGGATTGATATTTTGGCTCTTTTATTTTTACTTAAAGTACAATAACTTTTACCATTTTAATTTGTTTTAATAGTATATTGACAGTATTGTTTTCTTTCAAAAATCCACTTAATTTTCTTTACCCTATTATTAAAATGGTAATTGACAAAAACAAACTACATTGTCACCAGAAGAGCAATACAAAATGTACAAGTGATATATTAAAATCATCTTTCCAGCTTGAATTTCAATGATGCATTGGGGCAACGATTTTGTGAGAAACATCTTCACCCTTAAATAAAGATTTTCTTAATTCCTTACCTGTGTGCTAATTAGATATCACCTTGTTTTCACATTAAACAGACTTCCACATGAGAAAGCAGCAAGGATGCAGTGGCGTTAATGTTTCCTGGTGTCAACCTGTATTATTTCAGTAGACATTGAAATGAGGATGCATCTTGCTGCCTTTCCAATGAAGCAAGTTTAATTTAGTAATAGGTGAAAAACCATCCTTACAAAGGTGTTAATCAGAGACTTGGCTTTGTGGACACTTTTCAGAGAACAAATTTGTTAGCATAAAAATAAAGCCAGAAAATAAAGAGCTGTTTAATCACTCAATTGGATTTTTCTGCCAGCATATTTTTTTTCTCTGCAAACCACTGCTAAATTGTGCTTCCTAGCTGTTTTTATAAAATCACTGAATCAAATCTAACTCTGATTACATCAGAGAAGGCCAGGTACCCTACACCATAACAGGGGGTTTGAAATTTTGACTTGTCTACTTAAAAATCACCAAAATCTGATAACAAGGTCAATTAGGTCCCTGGGTGGGATTGAACCACCAACCTTTTGGTTAATAGCCGTACATACTAACTGATTGCGCCACAGAGACACTTTGCAAAAGTACATACTGACAAAGGCTAATAAGCATTCATCTAAAACGTTTCCTAGAAAAACTTTAAAAAGTCAATAATCTGGAGAGTTTTTGTAAGATGTTTCTTCCATCAACCAACGAAGAAACACATTGGTACTTTCCCATGATGAGTGAGTGCTTCAGGATCTCTTGCACTTACATGTGCAGCAGAGTACAGCAATGGAAGCATGCTGGGCCCATAACCCAGAGGTAGGCAGATTGAAACTATCTTCTGCTATATGCATTTTTTTTTGTTAATTAAAGTAATCCAAAACTGGGATTGATATTTTGGCTCTTTTATTTTTACTTAAAGTACAACAACTTTTACCATTTTAATTTGTTTTAATAGTATATTGACAGTATTGTTTTCTTTCAAAAATCCACTTCATTTTCTTTACCCTATTATTAAAATGGTAATTGACAAAAACAAACTACATTGTCACCAGAAGAGCAATACAAAATGTACAAGTGATATATTAAAATCATCTTTCCAGCTTGAATTTCAATGATGCATTGGGGCAACGATTTTGTGAGAAACATCTTCACCCTTAAATAAAGATTTTCTTAATTCCTTACCTGTGTGCTAATTAGATATCACCTTGTTTTCATATTAAACAGACTTCCACATGAGAAAGCAGCAAGGATGCAGTGGCGTTAATGTTTCCTGGTGTCAACTTGTATTATTTCAGTAGACATTGAAATGAGGATGCATCTTGCTGCCTTTCCAATGAAGCAAGTTTAATTTAGTAATAGGTGAAAAACCATCCTTACAAAGGTGTTAATCAGAGACTTGGCTTTGTGGACACTTTTCAGAGAACAAATTTGTTAGCATAAAAATAAAGCAAGAAAATTAAGAGCTGTTTAATCACTCAATTGGATTTTCTGCCAGCATATTTTTTTTCTCTGCAAACCACTGCTAAATTGTGCTTCCTAGCTGTTTTTATAAAATCACTGAATCAAATCTAACTCTGATTACATCAGAGAAGGCCAGGTACCCTACACCGTAACAGGGGGTTTGAAATTTTGACTTGTCTACTTAAAGATCACCAAAATCTGATAACAAGGGAAATTAGGTCCCTGGGTGGGATTGAACCACCAACCTTATGGTTAATAGCCGTACATACTAACTGATTGCGCCACAGAGACATTTTGCAAAAGTCCATACTGACAAAGGCTAATAAGCATTCATCTAAAACGTTTCCTAGAAAAACTTTAAAAAGTCAATAATCTGGAGAGTTTTTGTAAGATGTTTCTTCCATCAACCAACGAAGAAACACATTGGTACTTTCCCATGATGAGTGAGTGCTTCAGGATCTCTTGCACTTACATGTGCAGCAGAGTACTGCAATGGAAGCATGATGGGCCCATAACCCAGAGGTAGGCAGATTGAAACTATCCTCTGCTATATGCATTTTTTTTTGTTAATTAAAGTAATCCAAAACTGGGATTGATATTTTGTCTCTTTTATTTTTACTTTAAGTACAATAACTTTTACCATTTTAATTTGTTTTAATAGTATATTGACAGTATAGTTTTCTTTCAAAAATCCACTTAATTTTCTTTACCCTGTTATTAAAATGGTAATTGACAAAAAAAACTACATTGTCACCAGAAGAGCAATACAAAATGTACAAGTGATATATTAAAATCATCTTTCCAGCTTGAATTTCAATGATGCATTGGGGCAACAATTTTGTGAGAAACATCTTCACCCTTAAATAAAGATTTTCGTAATTCCTTACCTGTGTGCTAATTAGATATCACCTTGTTTTCACATTAAACAGACTTCCACATGAGAAAGCAGCAAGGATGCAGTGGCGTTAATGTTTCCTGGTGTCAACCTGTATTATTTCAGTAGACATTGAAATGAGGATGCATCTTGCTGCCTTTCCAATGAAGCAAGTTTAATTTAGTAATAGGTGAAAAACCATCCTTACAAAGGTGTTAATCAGAGACTTGGCTTTATGGACACTTTTCAGAGAACAAATTTGTTAGCATAAAAATAAAGCAAGAAAATTAAGAGCTGTTTAATCACTCAATTGGATTTTCTGCCAGCATATTTTTTTTCTCTGCAAACCACTGCTAAATTGTGCTTCCTAGCTGTTTTTATAAAATCACTGAATCAAATCTAACTCTGATTACATCAGAGAAGGCCAGGTACCCTACACAATAAGAGGGGGTTTGAAATTTTGACTTGTCTTCTTAAATATCACCAAAATCTGATAACAAGGTCAATTACGTCCCTGGGTGGGATTGAACCACCAACCTTTTGGTTAATAGCCGTACACACTAACTGATTGCGCCACAGAGACACTTTGCAAACAGTACATACTGACAAAGGCTAATAAGCATTCATCTAAAACGTTTCCTAGAAAAACTTAATAAAGTCAATAATCTGGAGAGTTTTTGTAAGATGTTTCTTCTATCAACCAACGAAGAAACACATTGGTACTTTCCCATGATGAGTGAGTGCTTCAGGATCTCTTGCACTTACATGTGCAGCAGAGTACAGCAATGGAAGCATGCTGGGCCCATAACCCAGAGGTAGGCAGATTGAAACTATCCTCTGCTATATGCATTTTTTTGTTTGTTAATTAAAGTATTCCAAAACTGGGATTGATATTTTGGCTCTCTTATTTTTACTTTAAGTACAATAACTTTTACCATTTTAATTTGTTTTAATAGTATATTGACAGTATTGTTTTCTTTCAAAAATCCACTTCATTTTCTTTACCCTATTATTAAAATGGTAATTGACAAAAACAAACTACATTGTCACCAGAAGAGCAATACAAAATGTACAAGTGATATATTAAAATCATCTTTCCAGCTTGAATTTCAATGATGCATTGGGGCAACGATTTTGTGAGAAACATCTTCACCCTTAAATAAAGATTTTCTTAATTCCTTACCTGTGTGCTAATTAGATATCACCTTGATTTCATATTAAACAGACTTCCACATGAGAAAGCAGCAAGGATGCAGTGGCGTTAATGTTTCCTGGTGTCAACTTGTATTATTTCAGTAGACATTGAAATGAGGATGCATCTTGCTGCCTTTCCAATGAAGCAAGTTTAATTTAGTAATAGGTGAAAAACCATCCTTACAAAGGTGTTAATCAGAGACTTGGCTTTGTGGACACTTTTCAGAGAACAAATTTGTTAGCATAAAAATAAAGCCAGAAAATGAAGAGCTGTTTAATCACTCAATTGGATTTTTCTGCCAGCATATTTTTTTTCTCTGCAACCCACTGCTAAATTGTGCTTCCTAGCTGTTTTTATAAAATCACTGAATCAAATCTAACTCTGATTACATCAGAGAAGGCCAGGTACCCTACACCGTAACAGGGGGTTTGAAATTTTGACTTGTCTACTTAAAGATCACCAAAATCTGATAACAAGGGAAATTAGGTCCCTGGGTGGGATTGAACCACCAACCTTTCGGTTAATAGCCAAACACACTAACCGATTGCGCCACAGAGACACTTTGCAAAAAGTGCCTACTGACAAAGGCTAATAAGCATACATCTGGAACGTTTCCTAGAAAAACATTAAAAAATCAATAATCTGGAGAGTTTTTGTAAGATGTTTCTTCCATCAACTAACGAATAAACACATTGGTACTTTCCCATGATGAGTGAGTGCTTCAGGATCTCTTGCACTTACATGTGCAGCAGAGTACTGCAATGGAAGCATGCTGGACCCATAACCCAGAGGTAGGCAGATTGAAACTATCCTTTGCTATATGCATTTTTTTTGTTAATTTAAGTAATTAAAACTGGGATTGATATTTTTGCTCTTTTATTTTTACTTTAAGTACAATAACTTTTACCATTTTAATTTGTTTTAATAGTATATTGACATTATAGTTTTCTTTCAAAAATCCACTTAATTTTCTTTACCCTGTTATTAAAATGGTAATTGACAAAAAAAACTACATTGTCACCAGAAGAGCAATACAAAATGTACAAGTGATATATTAAAATCATCTTTCCAGCTTGAATTTCAATGATGCATTGGGGCAACAATTTTGTGAGAAACATCTTCACCCTTAAATAAAGATTTTCGTAATTCCTTACCTGTGTGCTAATTCGATATCACCTTGTTTTCACATTAAACAGACTTCCACATGAGAAAGCAGCAAGGATGCAGTGGCGTTAATGTTTCCTGGTGTCAACCTGTATTATTTCAGTAGACATTGAAATGAGGATGCATCTTGCTGCCTTTCCAATGAAGCAAGTTTAATTTAGTAATAGGTGAAAAACCATCCCTACAAAGGTGTTAATCAGAGACTTGGCTTTGTGGACACTTTTCAGAGAACAAATTTGTTAGCATAAAAATAAAGCAAGAAAATTAAGAGCTGTTTAATCACTTAATTGGATTTTCTGCCAGCATATTTTTTTTCTCTGCAAACCACTGCTAAATTGTGCTTCCTAGCTGTTTTTATAAAATCACTGAATCAAATCTAACTCTGATTACATCAGAGAAGGCCAGGTACCCTACACAATAAGAGGGGGTTTGAAATTTTGACTTGTCTTCTTAAATATCACCAAAATCTGATAACAAGGTCAATTACGTCCCTGGGTGGGATTGAACCACCAACCTTTTGGTTAATAGCCGTACACACTAACTGATTGCGCCACAGAGACACTTTGCAAACAGTACATACTGACAAAGGCTAATAAGCATTCATCTAAAACGTTTCCTAGAAAAACTTAATAAAGTCAATAATCTGGAGAGTTTTTGTAAGATGTTTCTTCTATCAACCAACGAAGAAACACATTGGTACTTTCCCATGATGAGTGAGTGCTTCAGGATCTCTTGCACTTACATGTGCAGCAGAGTACAGCAATGGAAGCATGCTGGGCCCATAACCCAGAGGTAGGCAGATTGAAACTATCCTCTGCTATATGCATTTTTTTGTTTGTTAATTAAAGTATTCCAAAACTGGGATTGATATTTTGGCTCTTTTATTTTTACTTTAAGTACAATAACTTTTACCATTTTAATTTGTTTTAATAGTATATTGACAGTATTGTTTTCTTTCAAAAATCCACTTCATTTTCTTTACCCTATTATTAAAATGGTAATTGACAAAAACAAACTACATTGTCACCAGAAGAGCAATACAAAATGTACAAGTGATATATTAAAATCATCTTTCCAGCTTGAATTTCAATGATGCATTGGGGCAACGATTTTGTGAGAAACATCTTCACCCTTAAATAAAGATTTTCTTAATTCCTTACCTGTGTGCTAATTAGATATCACCTTGTTTTCACATTAAACAGACTTCCACATGAGAAAGCAGCAAGGATGCAGTGGCGTTAATGTTTCCTGGTGTCAACCTGTATTATTTCAGTAGACATTGAAATGAGGATGCATCTTGCTGCCTTTCCAATGAAGCAAGTTTAATTTAGTAATAGGTGAAAAACCATCCTTACAAAGGTGTTAATCAGAGACTTGGCTTTGTGGACACTTTTCAGAGAACAAATTTGTTAGCATAAAAATAAAGCCAGAAAATAAAGAGCTGTTTAATCACTCAATTGGATTTTTCTGCCAGCATATTTTTTTTCTCTGCAACCCACTGCTAAATTGTGCTTCCTAGCTTTTTTTATAAAATCACTGAATCAAATCTAACTCTGATAACATCAGAGAAGGCCAGGTACCCTACACAATAACAGGGGGTATGAAATTTGACTTGTCTACTTAAAGATCACCAAAATCTGACCACAAGGTCAATTACGTCCCTGGGTGGGATTGAACCACTAACCTTTTGGTTAATAGCCGTACACACTAACTGATTGCGCCACAGAGACACTTTGCAAAAGTGTATACTGACAAATGCTAATAAGCATTCATCTAAAACGTTTCCTAGAAAAACTTAAAAAAGTCAATAATCTGGAGAGTTTTTTTAAGATGTTTCTTCTATCAACCAACGAAGAAACACATTGGTACTTTCCCATGATGAGTGAGTGCTTCAGGATCTCTTGCACGTACGTGTGCAGCAGAGTACAGCAATGGAAGCATGCTGGGCCCATAACCCAGAGGTAGGCAGATTGAAACTATCCTCTGCTATATGCATTTTTTTTTGTTAATTAAAGTAATCCAAAACTGGGATTGATATTTTGGCTCTTTTATTTTTACTTAAAGTACAATAACTCTTACCATTTTAATTTGTTTTAATAGTATATTGACAGTATTGTTTTCTTTCAAAAATCCACTTCATTTTCTTTACCCTATTATTAAAATGGTAATTGACAAAAACAAACTACATTGTCACCAGAAGAGCAATACAAAATGTACAAGTGATATATTAAAATCATCTTTCCAGCTTGAATTTCAATGATGCATTGGGGCAACGATTTTGTGAGAAACATCTTCACCCTTAAATAAAGATTTTCTTAATTCCTTACCTGTGTGCTAATTAGATATCACCTTGTTTTCACATTAAACAGACTTCCACATGAGAAAGCAGCAAGGATGCAGTGGCGTTAATGTTTCCTGGTGTCAACCTGTATTATTTCAGTAGACATTGAAATGAGGATGCATCTTGCTGCCTTTCCAATGAAGCAAGTTTAATTTAGTAATAGGTGAAAAACCATCCCTACAAAGGTGTTAATCAGAGACTTTACTTTGTGGACACTTTTCAGAGAACAAATTTGTTAGCATAAAAATAAAGCCAGAAAATGAAGAGCTGTTTAATCACTCAATTGGATTTTTCTGCCAGCATATTTCTTTTTCTCTACAACCCACTGCTAAATTGTGCTTCCTAGCTGTTTTTATAAATCACTGAATCAAATCTAACTCTGATTACATCAGAGAAGGCCAGGTACCCTACACCATAACAGGGGGTTTGAAATTTTGACTTGTCTACTTAAAGATCACCAAAATCTGATAACAAGGTCAATTACGTACCTGGGTGGGATTGAACCACCAACCTTTTGGTTAATAGCCGTACACACTAACTGATTGCGCCACAGAAACACATTGCAAAAGTATATACTGACAAGGGCTAATAAGCATTCATCTAAAACGTTTCCTAGAAAAACTTTAAAAAGTCAATAATCTGGAGAGTTTTTGTAAGATGTTTCTTCCATCAACCAACGAAGAAACACATTGGTACTTTCCCATGATGAGTGAGTGCTTCAGGATCTCTTGCACTTACATGTGCAGCAGAGTACAGCAATGGAAGCATGCTGGGCTCATAACCCAGAGGTAGGCAGATTGAAACTATCCTCTGCTGTATGCTTTTTTTTTTTAATTAAAGTAATCCAAAACTGGGATTGATATTTTGGCTCTTTTATTTTTACTTAAAGTACAATAACTTTTACCATTTTAATTTGTTTTAATAGTATATTGACAGTATTGTTTTCTTTCAAAAATCCACTTCATTTTCTTTACCCTATTATTAAAATGGTAATTGACAAAAACAAACTACATTGTCACCAGAAGAGCAATACAAAATGTACAAGTGATATATTAAAATCATCTTTCCAGCTTGAATTTCAATGATGCATTGGGGCAACGATTTTGTGAGAAACATCTTCACCCTTAAATAAAGATTTTCTTAATTCCTTACCTGTGTGCTAATTAGATATCACCTTGTTTTCATATTAAACAGACTTCCACATGAGAAAACAGCAAGGATGCAGTGGCGTTAATGTTTCCTGGTGTCAACTTGTATTATTTCAGTAGACATTGAAATGAGGATGCATCTTGCTGCCTTTCCAATGAAGCAAGTTTAATTTAGTAATAGGTGAAAAACCATCCTTACAAAGGTGTTAATCAGAGACTTGGCTTTGTGGACACTTTTCAGAGAACAAATTTGTTAGCATAAAAATAAAGCCAGAAAATGAAGAGCTGTTTAATCACTCAATTGGATTTTTCTGCCAGCATATTTTTTTTCTCTGCAACCCACTGCTAAATTGTGCTTCCTAGCTGTTTTTATAAAATCACTGAATCAAATCTAACTCTGATTACATCAGAGAAGGCCAGGTACCCTACACCGTAACAGGGGGTTTGAAATTTTGACTTGTCTACTTAAAGATCACCAAAATCTGATAACAAGGGAAATTAGGTCCCTGGGTGGGATTGAACCACCAACCTTATGGTTAATAGCCGTACATACTAACTGATTGCGCCACAGAGACATTTTGCAAAAGTCCATACTGACAAAGGCTAATAAGCATTCATCTAAAACGTTTCCTAGAAAAACTTTAAAAAGTCAATAATCTGGAGAGTTTTTGTAAGATGTTTCTTCCATCAACCAACGAAGAAACACATTGGTACTTTCCCATGATGAGTGAGTGCTTCAGGATCTCTTGCACTTACATGTGCAGCAGAGTACTGCAATGGAAGCATGATAGGCCCATAACCCAGAGGTAGGCAGATTGAAACTATCCTTTGCTATATGCATTTTTTTGTTAATTTAAGTAATCAAAACTGGGATTGATATTTTTGCTCTTTTATTTTTACTTAAAGTACAATAACTTTTACCATTTTAATTTGTTTTAATAGTATATTGACAGTATAGTTTTCTTTCAAAAATCCACTTAATTTTCTTTACCCTGTTATTAAAATGGTAATTGACAAAAAAAACTACATTGTCACCAGAAGAGCAATACAAAATGTACAAGTGATATATTAAAATCATCTTTCCAGCTTGAATTTCAATGATGCATTGGGGCAACAATTTTGTGAGAAACATCTTCAAGTAGTGGTGATCTTTAAGTAGACAAGTCAAATTTCATACCCCCTGTTATTGTGTAGGGTACCTGGCCTTCTCTGATGTTATCAGAGTTAGATTTGATTCAGTGATTTTATAAAAAAAGCTAGGAAGCACAATTTAGCAGTGGGTTGCAGAGAAAAAAAATATGCTGGCAGAAAAATCCAATTGAGTGATTAAACAGCTCTTTATTTTCTGGCTTTATTTTTATGCTAACAAATTTGTTCTCTGAAAAGTGTCCACAAAGCCAAGTCTCTGATTAACACCTTTGTAAGGATGGTTTTTCACCTATTACTAAATTAAACTTGCTTCATTGGAAAGGCAGCAAGATGCATCCTCATTTCAATGTCTACTGAAATAATACAAGTTGACACCAGGAAACATTAACGCCACTGCATCCTTGCTGTTTTCTCATGTGGAAGTCTGTTTAATATGAAAACAAGGTGATATCTAATTAGCACACAGGTAAGGAATTAAGAAAATCTTTATTTAAGGGTGAAGATGTTTCTCACAAAATCGTTGCCCCAATGCATCATTGAAATTCAAGCTGGAAAGATGATTTTAATATATCACTTGTACATTTTGTATTGCTCTTCTGGTGACAATGTAGTTTGTTTTTGTCAATTACCATTTTAATAATAGGGTAAAGAAAATGAAGTGGATTTTTGAAAGAAAACAATACTGTCAATATACTATTAAAACAAATTAAAATGGTAAAAGTTATTGTACTTTAAGTAAAAATAAAAGAGCCAAAATATCAATCCCAGTTTTGGATTACTTTAATTAAAAAAAAAAAGCATACAGCAGAGGATAGTTTCAATCTGCCTACCTCTGGGTTATGAGCCCAGCATGCTTCCATTGCTGTACTCTGCTGCACATGTAAGTGCAAGAGATCCTGAAGCACTCACTCATCATGGGAAAGTACCAATGTGTTTCTTCGTTGGTTGATGGAAGAAACATCTTACAAAAACTCTCCAGATTATTGACTTTTTAAAGTTTTTCTAGGAAACGTTTTAGATGAATGCTTATTAGCCCTTGTCAGTATATACTTTTGCAATGTGTTTCTGTGGCGCAATCAGTTAGTGTGTACGGCTATTAACCAAAAGGTTGGTGGTTCAATCCCACCCAGGTACGTAATTGACCTTGTTATCAGATTTTGGTGATTTTTAAGTAGACAAGTCAAAATTTCAAACCCCCTGTTATGGTGTAGGGTACCTGGCCTTCTCTGATGTAATCAGAGTTAGATTTGATTCAGTGATTTATAAAAACAGCTAGGAAGCACAATTTAGCAGTGGGTTGTAGAGAAAAAGAAATATGCTGGCAGAAAAATCCAATTGAGTGATTAAACAGCTCTTCATTTTCTGGCTTTATTTTTATGCTAACAAATTTGTTCTCTGAAAAGTGTCCACAAAGTAAAGTCTCTGATTAACACCTTTGTAGGGATGGTTTTTCACCTATTACTAAATTAAACTTGCTTCATTGGAAAGGCAGCAAGATGCATCCTCATTTCAATGTCTACTGAAATAATACAGGTTGACACCAGGAAACATTAACGCCACTGCATCCTTGCTGCTTTCTCATGTGGAAGTCTGTTTAATGTGAAAACAAGGTGATATCTAATTAGCACACAGGTAAGGAATTAAGAAAATCTTTATTTAAGGGTGAAGATGTTTCTCACAAAATCGTTGCCCCAATGCATCATTGAAATTCAAGCTGGAAAGATGATTTTAATATATCACTTGTACATTTTGTATTGCTCTTCTGGTGACAATGTAGTTTGTTTTTGTCAATTACCATTTTAATAATAGGGTAAAGAAAATGAAGTGGATTTTTGAAAGAAAACAATACTGTCAATATACTATTAAAACAAATTAAAATGGTAAGAGTTATTGTACTTTAAGTAAAAATAAAAGAGCCAAAATATCAATCCCAGTTTTGGATTACTTTAATTAACAAAAAAAAATGCATATAGCAGAGGATAGTTTCAATCTGCCTACCTCTGGGTTATGGGCCCAGCATGCTTCCATTGCTGTACTCTGCTGCACACGTACGTGCAAGAGATCCTGAAGCACTCACTCATCATGGGAAAGTACCAATGTGTTTCTTCGTTGGTTGATAGAAGAAACATCTTAAAAAAACTCTCCAGATTATTGACTTTTTTAAGTTTTTCTAGGAAACGTTTTAGATGAATGCTTATCAGCATTTGTCAGTATATACTTTTGCAAAGTGTCTCTGTGGCGCAATCAGTTAGTGTGTACGGCTATTAACCAAAAGGTTAGTGGTTCAATCCCACCCAGGGATGTAATTGACCTTGTGGTCAGATTTTGGTGATCTTTAAGTAGACAAGTCAAATTTCATACCCCCTGTTATTGTGTAGGGTACCTGGCCTTCTCTGATGTTATCAGAGTTAGATTTGATTCAGTGATTTTATAAAAAAAGCTAGGAAGCACAATTTAGCAGTGGGTTGCAGAGAAAAAAAATATGCTGGCAGAAAAATCCAATTGAGTGATTAAACAGCTCTTTATTTTCTGGCTTTATTTTTATGCTAACAAATTTGTTCTCTGAAAAGTGTCCGCAAAGCCAAGTCTCTGATTAACACCTTTGTAAGGATGGTTTTTCACCTATTACTAAATTAAACTTGCTTCATTGGAAAGGCAGCAAGATGCATCCTCATTTCAATGTCTACTGAAATAATACAGGTTGACACCAGGAAACATTAACGCCACTGCATCCTTGCTGCTTTCTCATGTGGAAGTCTGTTTAATGTGAAAACAAGGTGATATCTAATTAGCACACAGGTAAGGAATTAAGAAAATCTTTATTTAAGGGTGAAGATGTTTCTCACAAAATCGTTGCCCCAATGCATCATTGAAATTCAAGCTGGAAAGATGATTTTAATATATCACTTGTACATTTTGTATTGCTCTTCTGGTGACAATGTAGTTTGTTTTTGTCAATTACCATTTTAATAATAGGGTAAAGAAAATGAAGTGGATTTTTGAAAGAAAACAATACTGTCAATATACTATTAAAACAAATTAAAATGGTAAAAGTTATTGTACTTAAAGTAAAAATAAAAGAGCCAAAATATCAATCCCAGTTTTGGAATACTTTAATTAACAAACAAAAAAATGCATATAGCAGAGGATAGTTTCAATCTGCCTACCTCTGGGTTATGGGCCCAGCATGCTTCCATTGCTGTACTCTGCTGCACATGTAAGTGCAAGAGATCCTGAAGCACTCACTCATCATGGGAAAGTACCAATGTGTTTCTTCGTTGGTTGATAGAAGAAACATCTTACAAAAACTCTCCAGATTATTGACTTTATTAAGTTTTTCTAGGAAACGTTTTAGATGAATGCTTATTAGCCTTTGTCAGTATGTACTGTTTGCAAAGTGTCTCTGTGGCGCAATCAGTTAGTGTGTACGGCTATTAACCAAAAGGTTGGTGGTTCAATCCCACCCAGGGACGTAATTGACCTTGTTATCAGATTTTGGTGATATTTAAGAAGACAAGTCAAAATTTCAAACCCCCTCTTATTGTGTAGGGTACCTGGCCTTCTCTGATGTAATCAGAGTTAGATTTGATTCAGTGATTTTATAAAAACAGCTAGGAAGCACAATTTAGCAGTGGTTTGCAGAGAAAAAAAATATGCTGGCAGAAAATCCAATTGAGTGATTAAACAGCTCTTAATTTTCTTGCTTTATTTTTATGCTAACAAATTTGTTCTCTGAAAAGTGTCCACAAAGCCAAGTCTCTGATTAACACCTTTGTAGGGATGGTTTTTCACCTATTACTAAATTAAACTTGCTTCATTGGAAAGGCAGCAAGATGCATCCTCATTTCAATGTCTACTGAAATAATACAGGTTGACACCAGGAAACATTAACGCCACTGCATCCTTGCTGCTTTCTCATGTGGAAGTCTGTTTAATGTGAAAACAAGGTGATATCTAATTAGCACACAGGTAAGGAATTACGAAAATCTTTATTTAAGGGTGAAGATGTTTCTCACAAAATTGTTGCCCCAATGCATCATTGAAATTCAAGCTGGAAAGATGATTTTAATATATCACTTGTACATTTTGTATTGCTCTTCTGGTGACAATGTAGTTTTTTTTGTCAATTACCATTTTAATAACAGGGTAAAGAAAATTAAGTGGATTTTTGAAAGAAAACTATACTGTCAATATACTATTAAAACAAATTAAAATGGTAAAAGTTATTGTACTTAAAGTAAAAATAAAAGAGCAAAAATATCAATCCCAGTTTTGATTACTTAAATTAACAAAAAAAATGCATATAGCAAAGGATAGTTTCAATCTGCCTACCTCTGGGTTATGGGTCCAGCATGCTTCCATTGCAGTACTCTGCTGCACATGTAAGTGCAAGAGATCCTGAAGCACTCACTCATCATGGGAAAGTACCAATGTGTTTATTCGTTAGTTGATGGAAGAAACATCTTACAAAAACTCTCCAGATTATTGATTTTTTAATGTTTTTCTAGGAAACGTTCCAGATGTATGCTTATTAGCCTTTGTCAGTAGGCACTTTTTGCAAAGTGTCTCTGTGGCGCAATCGGTTAGTGTGTTTGGCTATTAACCGAAAGGTTGGTGGTTCAATCCCACCCAGGGACCTAATTTCCCTTGTTATCAGATTTTGGTGATCTTTAAGTAGACAAGTCAAAATTTCAAACCCCCTGTTACGGTGTAGGGTACCTGGCCTTCTCTGATGTAATCAGAGTTAGATTTGATTCAGTGATTTTATAAAAACAGCTAGGAAGCACAATTTAGCAGTGGGTTGCAGAGAAAAAAAATATGCTGGCAGAAAAATCCAATTGAGTGATTAAACAGCTCTTCATTTTCTGGCTTTATTTTTATGCTAACAAATTTGTTCTCTGAAAAGTGTCCACAAAGCCAAGTCTCTGATTAACACCTTTGTAAGGATGGTTTTTCACCTATTACTAAATTAAACTTGCTTCATTGGAAAGGCAGCAAGATGCATCCTCATTTCAATGTCTACTGAAATAATACAAGTTGACACCAGGAAACATTAACGCCACTGCATCCTTGCTGCTTTCTCATGTGGAAGTCTGTTTAATATGAAATCAAGGTGATATCTAATTAGCACACAGGTAAGGAATTAAGAAAATCTTTATTTAAGGGTGAAGATGTTTCTCACAAAATCGTTGCCCCAATGCATCATTGAAATTCAAGCTGGAAAGATGATTTTAATATATCACTTGTACATTTTGTATTGCTCTTCTGGTGACAATGTAGTTTGTTTTTGTCAATTACCATTTTAATAATAGGGTAAAGAAAATGAAGTGGATTTTTGAAAGAAAACAATACTGTCAATATACTATTAAAACAAATTAAAATGGTAAAAGTTATTGTACTTAAAGTAAAAATAAAAGAGCCAAAATATCAATCCCAGTTTTGGAATACTTTAATTAACAAACAAAAAAATGCATATAGCAGAGGATAGTTTCAATCTGCCTACCTCTGGGTTATGGGCCCAGCATGCTTCCATTGCTGTACTCTGCTGCACATGTAAGTGCAAGAGATCCTGAAGCACTCACTCATCATGGGAAAGTACCAATGTGTTTCTTCGTTGGTTGATAGAAGAAACATCTTACAAAAACTCTCCAGATTATTGACTTTATTAAGTTTTTCTAGGAAACGTTTTAGATGAATGCTTATTAGCCTTTGTCAGTATGTACTGTTTGCAAAGTGTCTCTGTGGCGCAATCAGTTAGTGTGTACGGCTATTAACCAAAAGGTTGGTGGTTCAATCCCACCCAGGGACGTAATTGACCTTGTTATCAGATTTTGGTGATATTTAAGAAGACAAGTCAAAATTTCAAACCCCCTCTTATTGTGTAGGGTACCTGGCCTTCTCTGATGTAATCAGAGTTAGATTTGATTCAGTGATTTTATAAAAACAGCTAGGAAGCACAATTTAGCAGTGGTTTGCAGAGAAAAAAAATATGCTGGCAGAAAATCCAATTGAGTGATTAAACAGCTCTTAATTTTCTTGCTTTATTTTTATGCTAACAAATTTGTTCTCTGAAAAGTGTCCACAAAGCCAAGTCTCTGATTAACACCTTTGTAGGGATGGTTTTTCACCTATTACTAAATTAAACTTGCTTCATTGGAAAGGCAGCAAGATGCATCCTCATTTCAATGTCTACTGAAATAATACAGGTTGACACCAGGAAACATTAACGCCACTGCATCCTTGCTGCTTTCTCATGTGGAAGTCTGTTTAATGTGAAAACAAGGTGATATCTAATTAGCACACAGGTAAGGAATTACGAAAATCTTTATTTAAGGGTGAAGATGTTTCTCACAAAATTGTTGCCCCAATGCATCATTGAAATTCAAGCTGGAAAGATGATTTTAATATATCACTTGTACATTTTGTATTGCTCTTCTGGTGACAATGTAGTTTTTTTTGTCAATTACCATTTTAATAACAGGGTAAAGAAAATTAAGTGGATTTTTGAAAGAAAACTATACTGTCAATATACTATTAAAACAAATTAAAATGGTAAAAGTTATTGTACTTAAAGTAAAAATAAAAGAGCAAAAATATCAATCCCAGTTTTGATTACTTAAATTAACAAAAAAAATGCATATAGCAAAGGATAGTTTCAATCTGCCTACCTCTGGGTTATGGGTCCAGCATGCTTCCATTGCAGTACTCTGCTGCACATGTAAGTGCAAGAGATCCTGAAGCACTCACTCATCATGGGAAAGTACCAATGTGTTTATTCGTTAGTTGATGGAAGAAACATCTTACAAAAACTCTCCAGATTATTGATTTTTTAATGTTTTTCTAGGAAACGTTCCAGATGTATGCTTATTAGCCTTTGTCAGTAGGCACTTTTTGCAAAGTGTCTCTGTGGCGCAATCGGTTAGTGTGTTTGGCTATTAACCGAAAGGTTGGTGGTTCAATCCCACCCAGGGACCTAATTTCCCTTGTTATCAGATTTTGGTGATCTTTAAGTAGACAAGTCAAAATTTCAAACCCCCTGTTACGGTGTAGGGTACCTGGCCTTCTCTGATGTAATCAGAGTTAGATTTGATTCAGTGATTTTATAAAAACAGCTAGGAAGCACAATTTAGCAGTGGGTTGCAGAGAAAAAAAATATGCTGGCAGAAAAATCCAATTGAGTGATTAAACAGCTCTTCATTTTCTGGCTTTATTTTTATGCTAACAAATTTGTTCTCTGAAAAGTGTCCACAAAGCCAAGTCTCTGATTAACACCTTTGTAAGGATGGTTTTTCACCTATTACTAAATTAAACTTGCTTCATTGGAAAGGCAGCAAGATGCATCCTCATTTCAATGTCTACTGAAATAATACAAGTTGACACCAGGAAACATTAACGCCACTGCATCCTTGCTGCTTTCTCATGTGGAAGTCTGTTTAATATGAAAACAAGGTGATATCTAATTAGCACACAGGTAAGGAATTAAGAAAATCTTTATTTAAGGGTGAAGATGTTTCTCACAAAATCGTTGCCCCAATGCATCATTGAAATTCAAGCTGGAAAGATGATTTTAATATATCACTTGTACATTTTGTATTGCTCTTCTGGTGACAATGTAGTTTGTTTTTGTCAATTACCATTTTAATAATAGGGTAAAGAAAATGAAGTGGATTTTTGAAAGAAAATAATACTGTCAATATACTATTAAAACAAATTAAAATGGTAAAAGTTATTGTACTTTAAGTAAAAATAAAAGAGCCAAAATATCAATCCCAGTTTTGGATTACTTTAATTAACAAAAAAAAATGCATATAGCAGAAGATAGTTTCAATCTGCCTACCTCTGGGTTATGGGCCCAGCATGCTTCCATTGCTGTACTCTGCTGCACATGTAAGTGCAAGAGATCCTGAAGCACTCACTCATCATGGGAAAGTACCAATGTGTTTCTTCGTTGGTTGATGGAAGAAACATCTTACAAAAACTCTCCAGATTATTGACTTTTTAAAGTTTTTCTAGGAAACGTTTTAGATGAATGCTTATTAGCCTTTGTCAGTATGTACTTTTGCAAAGTGTCTCTGTGGCGCAATCAGTTAGTATGTATGGCTATTAACCAAAAGGTTGGTGGTTCAATCCCACCCAGGGACCTAATTGACCTTGTTATCAGATTTTGGTGATTTTTAAGTAGACAAGTCAAAATTTCAAACCCCCTGTTATGGTGTAGGGTACCTGGCCTTCTCTGATGTAATCAGAGTTAGATTTGATTCAGTGATTTTATAAAAACAGCTAGGAAGCACAATTTAGCAGTGGTTTGCAGAGAAAAAAAATATGCTGGCAGAAAAATCCAATTGAGTGATTAAACAGCTCTTTATTTTCTGGCTTTATTTTTATGCTAACAAATTTGTTCTCTGAAAAGTGTCCACAAAGCCAAGTCTCTGATTAACACCTTTGTAAGGATGGTTTTTCACCTATTACTAAATTAAACTTGCTTCATTGGAAAGGCAGCAAGATGCATCCTCATTTCAATGTCTACTGAAATAATACAGGTTGACACCAGGAAACATTAACGCCACTGCATCCTTGCTGCTTTCTCATGTGGAAGTCTGTTTAATGTGAAAACAAGGTGATATCTAATTAGCACACAGGTAAGGAATTAAGAAAATCTTTATTTAAGGGTGAAGATGTTTCTCACAAAATCGTTGCCCCAATGCATCATTGAAATTCAAGCTGGAAAGATGATTTTAATATATCACTTGTACATTTTGTATTGCTCTTCTGGTGACAATGTAGTTTGTTTTTGTCAATTACCATTTTAATAATAGGGTAAAGAAAATTAAGTGGATTTTTGAAAGAAAACAATACTGTCAATATACTATTAAAACAAATTAAAATGGTAAAAGTTATTGTACTTTAAGTAAAAATAAAAGAGCCAAAATATCAATCCCAGTTTTGGATTACTTTAATTAACAAACAAAAAAATGCATATAGCAGAGGATAGTTTCAATCTGCCTACCTCTGGGTTATGGGCCCAGCATGCTTCCATTGCTGTACTCTGCTGCACATGTAAGTGCAAGAGATCCTGAAGCACTCACTCATCATGGGAAAGTACCAATGTGTTTCTTCGTTGGTTGATAGAAGAAACATCTTACAAAAACTCTCCAGATTATTGACTTTTTTAAGTTTTTCTAGGAAACGTTTTAGATGAATGCTTATTAGCATTTGTCAGTATGTACTTTTGCAAAGTGTCTCTGTGGCGCAATCAGTTAGTGTGTACGGCTATTAACCAAAAGGTTGGTGGTTCAATCCCACCCAGGGACGTACTTGACCTTGTTATCAGATTTTGGTGATCTTTAAGTAGACAAGTCAAATTTCATACCCCCTGTTATGGTGTAGGGTACCTGGCCTTCTCTGATGTAATCAGAGTTAGATTTGATTAAGTGATTTTATAAAAACATCTAGGAAGCACAATTTAGCAGTGGGTTGCAGAGAAAAAGAAATATGCTGGCAAAAAAATCAAATTGCGTGATTAAACAGCTCTTCATTTTCTGGCTTTATTTTTATGCTAACAAATTTGTTCTCTGAAAAGTGTCCACAAAGCCAAGTCTCTGATTAACACCTTTGTAGGGATGGTTTTTCACCTATTACTAAATTAAACTTGCTTCATTGGAAAGGCAGCAAGATGTATCCTCATTTCAATGTCTACTGAAATAATACAGGTTGACACCAGGAAACATTAACGCCACTGCATCCTTGCTGCTTTCTCATGTGGAAGTCTGTTTAATGTGAAAACAAGGTGATATCTAATTAGCACACAGGTAAGGAATTAAGAAAATCTTTATTTAAGGGTGAAGATGTTTCTCACAAAATTGTTGACCCAATGCATCATTGAAATTCAAGCTGGAAAGATGATTTTAATATATCACTTGTACATTTTGTATTGCTCTTCTGGTGACAATGTAGTTTGTTTTTGTCAATTACCATTTTAATAATAGGGTAAAGAAAATGAAGTGGATTTTTGAAAGAAAACAATACTGTCAATATACTATTAAAACAAATTAAAATGGTAAAAGTTATTGTACTTTAAGTAAAAATAAAAGAGACAAAATATCAATCCCAGTTTTGGATTACTTTAATTAACAAAAAAAAATGCATATAGCAGAGGATAGTTTCAATCTGCCTACCTCTGGGTTATGGGCCCAGCATGCTTCCATTGCAGTACTCTGCTGCACATGTAAGTGCAAGAGATCCTGAAGCACTCACTCATCATGGGAAAGTACCAATGTGTTTCTTCGTTGGTTGATGGAAGAAACATCTTACAAAAACTCTCCAGATTATTGACTTTTTAAAGTTTTTCTAGGAAACGTTTTAGATGAATGCTTATTAGCCTTTGTCAGTATGGACTTTTGCAAAGTGTCTCTGTGGCGCAATCAGTTAGTATGTACGGCTATTAACCATAAGGTTGGTGGTTCAATCCCACCCAGGGACCTAATTGACCTTGTTATCAGATTTTGGTGAACTTTAAGTAGACAAGTCAAATTTCATACCCCCTGTTATTGTGTAGGGTACCTGGCCTTCTCTGATGTTATCAGAGTTAGATTTGATTCAGTGATTTTATAAAAAAAGCTAGGAAGCACAATTTAGCAGTGGGTTGCAGAGAAAAAAAATATGCTGGCAGAAAAATCCAATTGAGTGATTAAACAGCTCTTTATTTTCTGGCTTTATTTTTATGCTAACAAATTTGTTCTCTGAAAAGTGTCCACAAAGCCAAGTCTCTGATTAACACCTTTGTAAGGATGGTTTTTCACCTATTACTAAATTAAACTTGCTTCATTGGAAAGGCAGCAAGATGCATCCTCATTTCAATGTCTACTGAAATAATACAGGTTGACACCAGGAAACATTAACGCCACTGCATCCTTGCTGCTTTCTCATGTGGAAGTCTGTTTAATGTGAAAACAAGGTGATATCTAATTAGCACACAGGTAAGGAATTAAGAAAATCTTTATTTAAGGGTGAAGATGTTTCTCACAAAATCGTTGCCCCAATGCATCATTGAAATTCAAGCTGGAAAGATGATTTTAATATATCACTTGTACAGTTTGTATTGCTCTTCTGGTGACAATGTAGTTTGTTTTTGTCAATTACCATTTTAATAATAGGGTAAAGAAAATGAAGTAGATTTTTGAAAGAAAACAATACTGTCAATATACTATTAAAACAAATTAAAATGGTAAAAGTTATTGTACTTTAAGTAAAAATAAAAGAGCCAAAATATCAATCCCAGTTTTGGAATACTTTAATTAACAAACAAAAAAATGCATATAGCAGAGGATAGTTTCAATCTGCCTACCTCTGGGTTATGGGCCCAGCATGCTTCCATTGCTGTACTCTGCTGCACATGTAAGTGCAAGAGATCCTGAAGCACTCACTCATCATGGGAAAGTACCAATGTGTTTCTTCGTTGGTTGATAGAAGAAACATCTTACAAAAACTCTCCAGATTATTGACTTTATTAAGTTTTTCTAGGAAACGTTTTAGATGAATGCTTATTAGCCTTTGTCAGTATGTACTTTTGCAAAGTGTCTCTGTGGCGCAATCAGTTAGTGTGTACGGCTATTAACCAAAAGGTTGGTGGTTCAATCCCACCCAGGGACGTAATTGACCTTGTTATCAGATTTTGGTGATATTTAAGTAGACAAGTCAAAATTTCAAACCCCCTCTTATTGTGTAGGGTACCTGGCCTTCTCTGATGTAATCAGAGTTAGATTTGATTCAGTGATTTTATAAAAACAGCTAGGAAGCACAATTTAGCAGTGGTTTGCAGAGAAAAAAAATATGCTGGCATAAAAATCCAATTGAGTGATTAAACAGCTCTTAATTTTCTTGCTTTATTTTTATGCTAACAAATTTGTTCTCTGAAAAGTGTCCACAAAGCCAAGTCTCTGATTAACACCTTTGTAGGGATGGTTTTTCACCTATTACTAAATTAAACTTGCTTCATTGGAAAGGCAGCAAGATGCATCCTCATTTCAATGTCTACTGAAATAATACAGGTTGACACCAGGAAACATTAACGCCACTGCATCCTTGCTGCTTTCTCATGTGGAAGTCTGTTTAATGTGAAAACAAGGTGATATCTAATTAGCACACAGGTAAGGAATTACGAAAATCTTTATTTAAGGGTGAAGATGTTTCTCACAAAATTGTTGCCCCAATGCATCATTGAAATTCAAGCTGGAAAGATGATTTTAATATATCACTTGTACATTTTGTATTGCTCTTCTGGTGACAATGTAGTTTTTTTTGTCAATTACCATTTTAATAACAGGGTAAAGAAAATTAAGTGGATTTTTGAAAGAAAACTATACTGTCAATATACTATTAAAACAAATTAAAATGGTAAAAGTTATTGTACTTTAAGTAAAAATAAAAGAGCAAAAATATCAATCCCAGTTTTGATTACTTAAATTAACAAAAAAAATGCATATAGCAAAGGATAGTTTCAATCTGCCTACCTCTGGGTTATGGGTCCAGCATGCTTCCATTGCAGTACTCTGCTGCACATGTAAGTGCAAGAGATCCTGAAGCACTCACTCATCATGGGAAAGTACCAATGTGTTTATTCGTTAGTTGATGGAAGAAACATCTTACAAAAACTCTCCAGATTATTGATTTTTTAATGTTTTTCTAGGAAACGTTCTAGATGTATGCTTATTAGCCTTTGTCAGTAGCCACTTTTTGCAAAGTGTCTCTGTGTCGCAATCGGTTAGTGTGTTCGGCTATTAACCGAAAGGTTGGTGGTTCAATCCCACCCAGGGACCTAATTAAACTTGTGATCAGATTTTGGTGATATTTAAGTAGACAAGTCAAAATTTCAAACCCCCTCTTATGGTGTAGGGTACATGGCCTTCTCTGATGTAATCAGAGTTAGATTTGATTCAGTGATTTTATAAAAAAAACAGCTAGGAAGCACAATTTAGCAGTGGGTTGCAGAGAAAAAAAATATGCTGGCAGAAAAATCCAATCGAGTGATTAAACAGCTCTTCATTTTCTGGCTTTATTTTTATGCTAACAAATTTGTTCTCTGAAAAGTGTCCACAAAGCCAAGTCTCTGATTAACACCTTTGTAAGGATGGTTTTTCACCTATTACTAAATTAAACTTGCTTCATTGGAAAGGCAGCAAGATGCATCCTCATTTCAATGTCTACTGAAATAATACAAGTTGACACCAGGAAACATTAACGCCACTGCTTCCTTGCTGCTTTCTCATGTGGAAGTCTGTTTAATGTGAAAACAAGGTGATATCTAATTAGCACACAGGTAAGGAATTAAGAAAATCTTTATTTAAGGGTGAAGATGTTTCTCACAAATTTGTTGACCCAATGCATCATTGAAATTCAAGCTGGAAAGATGATTTTAATATATCACTTGTACATTTTGTATTGCTCTTCTGGTGACAATGTAGTTTGTTTTTGTCAATTACCATTTTAATAATAGGGTAAAGAAAATGAAGTGGATTTTTGAAAGAAAACAATACTGTCAATATACTATTAAAACAAATTAAAATGGTAAAAGTTATTGTACTTTAAGTAAAAATAAAAGAGACAAAATATCAATCCCAGTTTTGGATTACTTTAATTAACAAAAAAAATGCATATAGCAGAGGATAGTTTCAATCTGCCTACCTCTGGGTTATGGGCCCATCATGCTTCCATTGCAGTACTCTGCTGCACATGTAAGTGCAAGAGATCCTGAAGCACTCACTCATCATGGGAAAGTACCAATGTGTTTCTTCGTTGGTTGATGGAAGAAACATCTTACAAAAACTCTCCAGATTATTGACTTTTTAAAGTTTTTCTAGGAAACGTTTTAGATGAATGCTTATTAGCCTTTGTCAGTATGGACTTTTGCAAAATGTCTCTGTGGCGCAATCAGTTAGTATGTACGGCTATTAACCATAAGGTTGGTGGTTCAATCCCACCCAGGGACCTAATTTCCCTTGTTATCAGATTTTGGTGATCTTTAAGTAGACAAGTCAAAATTTCAAACCCCCTGTTACGGTGTAGGGTACCTGGCCTTCTCTGATGTAATCAGAGTTAGATTTGATTCAGTGATTTTATAAAAACAGCTAGGAAGCACAATTTAGCAGTGGGTTGCAGAGAAAAAAAAATATGCTGGCAGAAAAATCCAATTGAGTGATTAAACAGCTCTTCATTTTCTGGCTTTATTTTTATGCTAACAAATTTGTTCTCTGAAAAGTGTCCACAAAGCCAAGTCTCTGATTAACACCTTTGTAGGGATGGTTTTTCACCTATTACTAAATTAAACTTGCTTCATTGGAAAGGCAGCAAGATGCATCCTCATTTCAATGTCTACTGAAATAATACAGGTTGACACCAGGAAACATTAACGCCACTGCATCCTTGCTGCTTTCTCATGTGGAAGTCTGTTTAATGTGAAAACAAGGTGATATCTAATTAGCACACAGGTAAGGAATTACGAAAATCTTTATTTAAGGGTGAAGATGTTTCTCACAAAATTGTTGCCCCAATGCATCATTGAAATTCAAGCTGGAAAGATGATTTTAATATATCACTTGTACATTTTGTATTGCTCTTCTGGTGACAATGTAGTTTTTTTTGTCAATTACCATTTTAATAACAGGGTAAAGAAAATTAAGTGGATTTTTGAAAGAAAACTATACTGTCAATATACTATTAAAACAAATTAAAATGGTAAAAGTTATTGTACTTTAAGTAAAAATAAAAGAGCAAAAATATCAATCCCAGTTTTGATTACTTAAATTAACAAAAAAAATGCATATAGCAAAGGATAGTTTCAATCTGCCTACCTCTGGGTTATGGGTCCAGCATGCTTCCATTGCAGTACTCTGCTGCACATGTAAGTGCAAGAGATCCTGAAGCACTCACTCATCATGGGAAAGTACCAATGTGTTTATTCGTTAGTTGATGGAAGAAACATCTTACAAAAACTCTCCAGATTATTGATTTTTTAATGTTTTTCTAGGAAACGTTCTAGATGTATGCTTATTAGCCTTTGTCAGTAGGCACTTTTTGCAAAGTGTCTCTGTGGCGCAATCGGTTAGTGTGTTCGGCTATTAACCGAAAGGTTGGTGGTTCAATCCCACCCAGGGACCTAATTAAACTTGTGATCAGATTTTGGTGATATTTAAGTAGACAAGTCAAAATTTCAAACCCCCTCTTATGGTGTAGGGTACATGGCCTTCTCTGATGTAATCAGAGTTAGATTTGATTCAGTGATTTTATAAAAAAAACAGCTAGGAAGCACAATTTAGCAGTGGGTTGCAGAGAAAAAAAATATGCTGGCAGAAAAATCCAATCGAGTGATTAAACAGCTCTTCATTTTCTGGCTTTATTTTTATGCTAACAAATTTGTTCTCTGAAAAGTGTCCACAAAGCCAAGTCTCTGATTAACACCTTTGTAAGGATGGTTTTTCACCTATTACTAAATTAAACTTGCTTCATTGGAAAGGCAGCAAGATGCATCCTCATTTCAATGTCTACTGAAATAATACAAGTTGACACCAGGAAACATTAACGCCACTGCTTCCTTGCTGCTTTCTCATGTGGAAGTCTGTTTAATGTGAAAACAAGGTGATATCTAATTAGCACACAGGTAAGGAATTAAGAAAATCTTTATTTAAGGGTGAAGATGTTTCTCACAAATTTGTTGACCCAATGCATCATTGAAATTCAAGCTGGAAAGATGATTTTAATATATCACTTGTACATTTTGTATTGCTCTTCTGGTGACAATGTAGTTTGTTTTTGTCAATTACCATTTTAATAATAGGGTAAAGAAAATGAAGTGGATTTTTGAAAGAAAACAATACTGTCAATATACTATTAAAACAAATTAAAATGGTAAAAGTTATTGTACTTTAAGTAAAAATAAAAGAGACAAAATATCAATCCCAGTTTTGGATTACTTTAATTAACAAAAAAAAATGCATATAGCAGAGGATAGTTTCAATCTGCCTACCTCTGGGTTATGGGCCCATCATGCTTCCATTGCAGTACTCTGCTGCACATGTAAGTGCAAGAGATCCTGAAGCACTCACTCATCATGGGAAAGTACCAATGTGTTTCTTCGTTGGTTGATGGAAGAAACATCTTACAAAAACTCTCCAGATTATTGACTTTTTAAAGTTTTTCTAGGAAACGTTTTAGATGAATGCTTATTAGCCTTTGTCAGTATGGACTTTTGCAAAATGTCTCTGTGGCGCAATCAGTTAGTATGTACGGCTATTAACCATAAGGTTGGTGGTTCAATCCCACCCAGGGACCTAATTTCCCTTGTTATCAGATTTTGGTGATCTTTAAGTAGACAAGTCAAAATTTCAAACCCCCTGTTACGGTGTAGGGTACCTGGCCTTCTCTGATGTAATCAGAGTTAGATTTGATTCAGTGATTTTATAAAAACAGCTAGGAAGCACAATTTAGCAGTGGGTTGCAGAGAAAAAAAAATATGCTGGCAGAAAAATCCAATTGAGTGATTAAACAGCTCTTCATTTTCTGGCTTTATTTTTATGCTAACAAATTTGTTCTCTGAAAAGTGTCCACAAAGCCAAGTCTCTGATTAACACCTTTGTAAGGATGGTTTTTCACCTATTACTAAATTAAACTTGCTTCATTGGAAAGGCAGCAAGATGCATCCTCATTTCAATGTCTACTGAAATAATACAAGTTGACACCAGGAAACATTAACGCCACTGCATCCTTGCTGCTTTCTCATGTGGAAGTCTGTTTAATATGAAAACAAGGTGATATCTAATTAGCACACAGGTAAGGAATTAAGAAAATCTTTATTTAAGGGTGAAGATGTTTCTCACAAAATCGTTGCCCCAATGCATCATTGAAATTCAAGCTGGAAAGA
>NW_026969365.1:0-43219 GCF_028390025.1 Pseudophryne corroboree
AACTTACTTCAGATTCCACAGGGCAGGGATGCTGGAAAATATGTCCTCCAAATTAGTCGTTTTACGTTTTGATGATAATTCAGTAAGTAGTTTAAATTCAGCCATTTCAATTCGAAATGATACCCTAGGGTTATATAGGCAATAAACTCTTATTGTTTGATATGATAGGCCAAAATGAATAGACAAAAATTGATTGAGGAAGGTATAACTAGAAAGGTTAAGAAAGAAGATGGATTATTGGTTATATTGATTTAATCCGTGCCAGGATAGAGAGCTGAGTATAAGGACTCAGAAAAGTCAGTAGAAAGCTGAAAGGGTTATCCTGCACTGGATAATAACATCTATTGAAACGTTTTTATATATTAAGAACCAGCTACAATTAATATTGAAGATAATCATATCTACATCATAAACAGGCTGGAGGTGCTCCTGGAATTATGAAAAAATTCATGATCCAAAGTGTTGTGAGGACTAGCCTCAAAGAAAATTCCTTTTTTGGAGCACTCTTTTGAAATAGTAAATAATATGAATTGTAGAGAATTAGTGATTTGATATTAAAACTTAACTTTTATTTCTTACCAATCTAAGATAAAGAGGAGAATATTCACACACATTCTATTTCTCCCAATGTCATATCCAAAAATGAATAAATAATTTTTTAATGAAACATTGCGTTAATACTGATGTACATCTCGGCATGTGAAATCATTGCGTTAGTACTAATGTACACTCTCAACATGTAATTATTGTATCACTAGGACCAATTGTCCTGTTTCAGACACACTCTTGCATAAGAGCCATCAATTCCACTGGCTCAACAATATTCCCAAACATACATTATATATGACTGAGACTGAAAAACCACATCACCACATTGTTGCACATAGAACGTATTCATAATACTATGATTTCAAATATGGTATCCAATCACAATTTAACCCTTTAGATCACACACGGGTCACCAATTCCACTGGCTCTACAGTATTCTTAGCAATATATTCAGTATAGTTGAGCCTTATTGAAAATTTCACAGACTGTTTTGCATTAGATATTTTACTAAAGTTACCGGCAAGATGGACTCTATATTGATTAATAAATCAAATTAATAAAACCGATACAAGCCTGTAAATAATTCCTCAATGAGAATTAGCAGCAGAATACACTCGATCCCACAAGTTTGCATTAACACTTCACCTTTTGGTCTATAATGTATATCCTATATCATATAACACTTGAAACATAGTCAACGACCCTTTAAATTTAACATTGAGCTCACAATTGTTTTATGCCTTATCTAATTATAATGAGGCATCGCAACTCATAAAGTACCACATATAGGGTCGTATGTCTGGACTGTGTCACATACAGTATACGGTGAGGGACAAAATGTCTCCTTGTATTCACCGTTATACTGATATGATCAATCTATGAATTCTTAGATGAATTGAAGCCATGGGTGCACCCCTTTTAGACAATTTGTTTTGAGGCCTCAAACTTTAATTCAACTGTATATGTTAGATCAATTTTTCCTTGTGTATAAGGTGAAGGAAAGGAGAAGAGCAAGTACAATCCAATATGCAGATATCCCCCATCTGCTGCCCAACCTCATCAAAAAAAATGAGCGGAGGAAGAGTGAGAGTAGGGGTACTGATAGATTGATGGAAAAATAGCAACAATATCTCCTAATGTCTCCGTCTCTGGTGTTAGAGCAGACCTGTTGCTTTAAGCATTGCAGGACTTGCAATACGCCACGGAGACCAGTGAGATATCTGTGAAATACCACAGAGAAAAGAGGATAGAAGAGGGCGTATATATATGATCTTTATACCCTTCAGAGTGATTGGATGCTCAATAACGTTGAAGTTGTCTGTACTGTGTGGATATAATCCGTATTTTATAATTCCTCCATGGCTATTTAAAGAGGAAGATGTTGTTTTTCATGCAAAATATAGTCAGAGGATTATGGGGCCAGATATATATCTCACACAGCTCCCTGCAGCTGTGCCGTTGCTGTTTATAATCAATTTGTTATTCACATTGTGTCTTCTTCTGAATTCAGATTGCTGACAAATACTTGAAAAGATAATAGTTCAAAAAGGTTTCACGAAAGTTCCAGAAAAAAAGGGGGTTTATACCGACACCATATCTGTAACTTTCTGTACCTTAAGAATTTTTCAGTGAGATAGGAAACAGTCACTGCATAAGTGATTAAGGGGTTTTGTGTGCTAGGCTGCACTCTGCAACATAATTGGGATTTTTAATTCCTCAGCAGAATGAAAGCTTACCTGAACATATTCAGGTCTTTTACACTTCAGTTAATACCGCAATTAACTGTTTGACTGAGAAAAAGGCTATTGATGTCTTTTTCTATTTGTAACGGCAATGTTTTTGAATATTTACCGCATGTGGCTGGAGAGTCTCTGATGCCGTATACCTTCTCCCTTCAGTCCGTTCCTGAATGCGGTTACCACTGCCCCCGCATATAGCTGGAGAGTCTCTGATGCCGTATACCTTCTCCCTTCAGTCCGTTCCTGAATGCGGTTACCACTGCCCCCTGCAGTGACTGTCTTACTGGCTCCTTATTGACAGTGTGTTCTACTGTCCTATGTCGATGCGTCTGAATTGGATTTTCAAGATGCCGCTTGCTTTCATGGCTGTTTTGCCGGATCCAATTAGGTAGTTTTCACATGCCGTTTTGCACAGCGTCCTCCTGCAGTGAGGAGCTGTGACTGTGGAAACACCACGTCCCAGCTGTACGTACGTTTCACAACCGTGCTTGATCACCAGCCTGACGTTTGATCGTATGTGTCCACTATTTAAAATCCCCCAGGTAGATCAGCTGTTTTGTATCCTATGTAATTAATTGCTATACACTTGTGTTCCTTTCAATCAGCTAAGCCAAAGCTTAAAAATAAGTATTAGAAACAATTGCAGATATTCTCATTCAGCTAAATATACCTGGATAATAATGGATTTTTTAGAGAAACTTAATGGCTGAAAAAATGGGAAAAGGGGACGGGGAATTTATCAAGCAGAGATAATTAGGAGACCATAATAAATATAGTTCACCACATTAATGTTCACTTATTGTATTGTAAAAAGTAAAAATGAAAATAAAAATAAATATAAAAATATCATCAGTAGATACATATAACGTTATATTCCAAATATGAACATTACTCAAATTAGCAACACTTATTTTTATAGCGAGAGAGAGGGGAGGAAAAAACATTTAGAGTAACATCATAAATCCTATATGGGAGGGAGAGCATATCACTTTAAACATCACGTTTTACCCAGAAAAGAGAAAAGGAAAGGAAAGAATTTTAACCCGGCATGCAGATCACACGTAGTGCTAAATTTTAATACTGATGTGTCTAACATTATCAGTTATGACAATTCCGTCCTGTTGTAAAAAATATATAGAAATACATCTCTCAAGACCCTTGCAAATACCAGGTCCTGCTATAGTGTATAGTTTATATCACTTTATGTAAGCGAATGTTAATTTCGCAAATTGCATCCTGTGAGTAAAAATAAAGATAAAAATAAAAATAAAAGTGCTATTGGTGAGATTGTGTTTATATAATGTGTGAATATCACAGGTTATAATTGAACACTGTGGTATGTGTTAGAGCTCAATTTGTGTGTGTTTTAAATTAGCTCTTACTTTTCATTATAATTGACTATGTGATAAATAAGGACCAATTAGTCCCTCCTGGTGAAGTGAATGCTTGTGATTATAAACTGAATCATAAACACAAAAACAGTGAAAAAATAAAAATAAAAATAATGATGGTAGAGGATTAAGACAAAAAATTAAAAATATATAAGAAATCCATGTTAAAAACCTGTGACTATTAACTTTTATTAACCCTGAAGAGCCCTTAAACTACTCACAGTCTGTTATTGTCATTTTTTAAAAAAAAAGAAAAAAACCTTTTTATAGTTGTTTAGTGATTTATGTATTATATTACGGAAGAAATTAATCATGTTTTGACATGTGTGTTTTTCAAAAGGTGGAAGCGTAGAACAGGGGACATAAGAGAGGAGGGGATAAAAGAAGGGGGGGGGGGGGGGAAGGGGAGGGGGTGGGGGGGGGAGGGGGCCGGAAGGTTTTAGATAATTTGTCAGGTTTAATGTGAATGTGTCTATACTGCACGCTCCATAAGGGTTAAAAAAAAAATTTTGTGATTGATAATCAGGCTATTGCAAAAATACTGTATAATTAATATGTTCATTCATTCCATTGGGTGCCATGCTACCCAACCTGAATGTCCATTCGCTTTCCTTTTTTAGGAGCTCATGCATAGCATTGCCTCCTCTGATACCCAGTTTAATTTTTTCAAGGCCAAAGGCTTTCATTTTATGTGAACTGTCTTTCTGATGTTTGTGGAAGTGTCTTGCTACCGATGTTATCTGTTTGAAGTTCCCGATATCTTTCGCTGCATTGCGAATAGTTCCTGCATGTTCAAGAATCCTTGTCTTGAACATGCGAGTGGTAACTCCCACATATAATTTCCCACAAGTACATGATATGCAGTAAACAATATTTGTTGTTCTGCAATTAAAGAAGTCCCGAATTCTGCATGTGTTGCCATATTTATCCTGCACTTCTTGTGTAGGTACAATAAAGTCACATGCGCGACATGATCCACAGGGAAATGAGCCCCTGGCTATGGGTAAGCCTGATGGTTTTCTTGAGAAATGGCTTTGGACTAATTGGTCCCTTATATTTGGGGACCTCCTCCAACTCATTGCCACCTTAGTTCCCAGATTTTGGGCCAAATCAGAGTCAGAGAGGAGAACATGCCAGTGTTTTTGAATAGCATCCTTCAATAGCCTCCACTCCTTACAAAAATCTCCCACAAACCTCATTTCCTCCTTAGATTCAGTTTTTGATTTTTCTTTAAAGATAAGTGTATTCCTGTTTAGTCCAAGGACTGAATTCTTAGCTTTTTTGATTAATCTGTGGCTATATCCTCGTTCACGAAGGCGTGCCACCAATTTTTCACTTTCTTTATTAAACACTAATGTGTCCGAACAATTTCTTTTCAATCTAAGGAATTCTCCCTTCGGTATATTAGTTTTTGTTGGGGGGAAATGAGAACTTGAATTGTGTAATATGCTGTTCGTGGCAGTATCCTTCCGGTGCAATTTGGTGGAGAGTTTGTTGTTTTCATCTCTATAGATTTTTAAGTCAAGAAAAGAAATTTCCTGTTTGTCTGATTCCATTGTTAATTTTATATTGACATTATTTCTATTAAGAGTCTCCAAAAACATATGAAGTTCCCCCTCTGTGCCGTCCCAGATCATAAACACATCGTCTATGTAGCGTAGCCATATTACTACATGTTCAAGATGTGATTCATTGGCTTCAGAAAAGACCACCTCCCTCTCCCACCAACCCAGGAAGAGGTTGGCATATGTGGGCGCACAGGCTGCCCCCATTGCCGTACCTCTTACCTGGAGGTAGAAGTGGTCATCAAATACGAAATAATTTCGGTTTAGGACAAACTCCAATAGTTTAAGAAGGAACGTTTGGAATTCTCCTATTCCTTCCATACTCAAAAAATATTGAGCTGCTTTCAAGCCTAATTCATGGGATATACACGTATATAGGGACTCGACATCCATACTTACTAAGATATGATTTTCTTCTAAGCTGATGTCATTAAGCTTTTTGAGGACATCTGGAGTATCTTTGACGTATGATGCCAATTGTGATACGTATGATCTTAGGTGGGTGTCAACAAAAATGCTTGCTTTTTCAGACAAACCCCCTATACCTGACACAATTGAACGTCCCGGGGGTTCTTCAATGTTTTTGTGTACCTTCGGGAGTAGGTAAAAGGTGGGGATCTTAGGATGTTCCATCTTCAAGAAGTCATATTCTTCTTTTGAAATGATGTTTTTGATAAATGCTCTCTCAATCATCTTGCTGTAAATTTCCATATAGTTGGAGGTAGGGTTAAGTAGTAATCTCTGGTAGCACTGCCCATTATTGAGTTGTTTGTATGCTTCCTTTACATACATTGTTTTGGGCCACAGCACTACATTTCCCCCTTTATCAGAGGGTTTAACCACTATATCCACCCAACTTTTAATTTCATCCAAGGCCAATTTTTCAATATGGCTGACATTTTTGGGGAAGCGACGCTGCCCTGATCTTTTATAGATTTCATCAAACTCACGTGAGACCAAGTTGAGAAATACTCTAGTTTCAGGGCTGATGTTATCTGGAGGGGAGAAAGTAGATCTTTTCTTACATCTAGGTCTAGAGGTGACCACCTCAACGTTAGACTCATCCTCTCCTTCCCAGAGGTCCCCTAGGTCTTGTAGGGCCTCTAATTCCTGGGTAGACCAAGATATTGCCGTATCTCTATTAGTACCAGCAGCTTCTGGTGAGACTATTGTTGTCTCATATGATTGTTTGTTGGCAAAGAATTTTTTTAGCAACAGTTTTCTTCCAAACAACTGAAGGTTCTTTTCCCAGGCAAATCTATTGAATGTTACTGATGGTGAGAAAGACAAACCTTTAGTGAGGACTTGTATTTGGCCCTCAGTCAGGACATGGTCGGACAAGTTGATGATATTCAATTGATTTACTTGTTTTTGTAAAACCTGGGGGAATATCTCGTTGGAGACATTGATTCCCATCTTTGTCGGTTTCCACCTCTTCTTACCTCCCCTCCTCTTCCGCCTTTTGGGGGACGACCTCGATGTGTCCGACCAGTCTCTAAAAAAAACTGTCTCACTTCTGGATCTCCTCTCTTATGAGCCTCCCTTCTTGATCCCTGGTCCACACTCTCCTCATTTTCTGATGAGTCAATTTCAGATGATGTATAATTACTTGCTTGGTTATTCCTCCTGGGATATTTGTCTCCACTTTTTTGCCATTTGAATATTTTATCTGTGGCAAAATCTGATCTATCCCTATTGAACTTGGACTTCTTCCTCTCAACAATGGTGGTCTCATATTGTTGGAGTTCCTTTTTGTGTTCTTCAAAACATTTTTGAAAAGTCACATTCTGTTCCCAGATTTCTAATTTTTTACCTATAGAGTTGATGTCTTTCTCAACTTCCTCAAGAACAAGGTGGTTATGCTTTATTAGTATGCCCATCAGTTCAGCTGAGCACTTCAACAAGGCATTTTCCCATTCCTTTCTTAAATTCTCAGTTATTAGTTCAAAGGCAGGAAAGGTTCTTGGTCGTAGGCCTCTGGGAACTAGTTTGTGTTTCAAATAATTTTCCAGGCTCATTAAGTCCCAGTTAGTTCTCACTTGTTTGTGTAATAATTTTTTAAGTTTATGAAAGTCACCCTCCCAACTTACTTCAGATTCCACAGGGCCAGGGATGCTGGAAAATATGTCCTCCAAATTAGTCGTTTTACGTTTTGATGATAATTCAGTAAGTAGTTTAAATTCAGCCATTTCAATTCGAAATGATACCCTAGGGTTATATAGGCAATAAACTCTTATTGTTTGATATGATAGGCCAAAATGAATAGACAAAAATTGATTGAGGAAGGTATAACTAGAAAGGTTAAGAAAGAAGATGGATTATTGGTTATATTGATTTAATCCGTGCCAGGATAGAGAGCTGAGTATAAGGACTCAGAAAAGTCAGTAGAAAGCTGAAAGGGTTATCCTGCACTGGATAATAACATCTATTGAACGTTTTTATATATTAAGAACCAGCTACAATTAATATTGAAGATAATCATATCTACATCATAAACAGGCTGGAGGTGCTCCTGGAATTATGAAAAAATTCATGATCCAAAGTGTTGTGAGGACTAGCCTCAAAGAAAATTCCTTTTTTGGAGCACTCTTTTGAAATAGTAAATAATATGAATTGTAGAGAATTAGTGATTTGATATTAAAACTTAACTTTTATTTCTTACCAATCTAAGATAAAGAGGAGAATATTCACACACATTCTATTTCTCCCAATGTCATATCCAAAAATGAATAAATAATTTTTTAATGAAACATTGCGTTAATACTGATGTACAATCTCGGCATGTGAAATCATTGCGTTAGTACTAATGTACACTCTCAACATGTAATTATTGTATCACTAGGACCAATTGTCCTGTTTCAGACACACTCTTGCATAAGAGCCATCAATTCCACTGGCTCAACAATATTCCCAAACATACATTATATATGACTGAGACTGAAAAACCACATCACCACATTGTTGCACATAGAACGTATTCATAATACTATGATTTCAAATATGGTATCCAATCACAATTTAACCCTTTAGATCACACACGGGTCACCAATTCCACTGGCTCTACAGTATTCTTAGCAATATATTCAGTATAGTTGAGCCTTATTGAAAATTTCACAGACTGTTTTGCATTAGATATTTTACTAAAGTTACCGGCAGATGGACTCTATATTGATTAATAAATCAAATTAATAAAACCGATACAAGCCTGTAAATAATTCCTCAATGAGAATTAGCAGCAGAATACACTCGATCCCACAAGTTTGCAATAACACTTCACCTTTTGGTCTATAATGTATATCCTATATCATATAACACTTGAAACATGTCAACGACCCTTTAAATTTAACATTGAGCTCACAATTGTTTTATGCCTTATCTAATTATAATGAGGCATCGCAACTCATAAAGTACCACATATAGGGTCGTATGTCTGGACTGTGTCACATACAGTATACGGTGAGGGACAAAATGTCTCCTTGTATTCACCGTTATACTGATATGATCAATCTATGAATTCTTAGATGAATTGAAGCCATGGGTGCACCCCTTTTAGACAATTTGTTTTGAGGCCTCAAACTTTAATTCAACTGTATATGTTAGATCAATTTTCCTTGTGTATAAGGTGAAGGAAAGGAGAAGAGCAAGTACAATCCAATATGCAGATATCCCCATCTGCTGCCCAACCTCATCAAAAAAAATGAGCGGAGGAAGAGTGAGAGTAGGGGTACTGATAGATTGATGGAAAAATAGCAACAATATCTCCTAATGTCTCCGTCTCTGGTGTTAGAGCAGACCTGTTGCTTTAAGCATTGCAGGACTTGCAATACGCCACGGAGACCAGTGAGATATCTGTGAAATACCACAGAGAAAAGAGGATAGAAGAGGGCGTATATATATGATCTTTATACCCTTCAGAGTGATTGGATGCTCAATAACGTTGAAGTTGTCTGTACTGTGTGGATATAATCCGTATTTTATAATTCCTCCATGGCTATTTAAAGAGGAAGGATGTGTTTTTCATGCAAAATATAGTCAGAGGATTATGGGGCCAGATATATATCTCACACAGCTCCCTGCAGCTGTGCCGTTGCTGTTTATAATCAATTTGTTATTCACATTGTGTCTTCTTCTGAATTCAGATTGCTGACAAATACTTGAAAAGATAATAGTTCAAAAAGGTTTCACGAAAGTTCCAGAAAAAAAGGGGGTTATACCGACACCATATCTGTAACTTTCTGTACCTTAAGAATTTTTCAGTGAGATAGGAAACAGTCACTGCATAAGTGATTAAGGGGTTTTGTGTGCTAGGCTGCACTCTGCAACATAATTGGGATTTTTAATTCCTCAGCAGAATGAAAGCTTACCTGAACATATTCAGGTCTTTTACACTTCAGTTTAATACCGCAATTAACTGTTTGACTGAGAAAAAGGCTATTGATGTCTTTTTCTATTTGTAACGGCAATGTTTTTGAATATTTACCGCATGTGGCTGGAGAGTCTCTGATGCCGTATACCTTCTCCCTTCAGTCCGTTCCTGAATGCGGTTACCACTGCCCCCGCATATAGCTGGAGAGTCTCTGATGCCGTATACCTTCTCCCTTCAGTCCGTTCCTGAATGCGGTTACCACTGCCCCCTGCAGTGACTGTCTTACTGGCTCCTTATTGACAGTGTGTTCTACTGTCCTATGTCGATGCGTCTGAATTGGATTTTCAAGATGCCGCTTGCTTTCATGGCTGTTTTGCCGGATCCAATTAGGTAGTTTTCACATGCCGTTTTGCACAGCGTCCTCCTGCAGTGAGGAGCTGTGACTGTGGAACACCACGTCCCAGCTGTACGTACGTTTCACAACCGTGCTTGATCACCAGCCTGACGTTTGATCGTATGTGTCCACTATTTAAAATCCCCCAGGTAGATCAGCTGTTTTGTATCCTATGTAATTAATTGCTATACACTTGTGTTCCTTTCAATCAGCTAAGCCAAAGCTTAAAAATAAGTAATAGAAACAATTGCAGATATTCTCATTCAGCTAAATATACCTGGATAATAATGGATTTTTTAGAGAAACTTAATGGCTGAAAAAATGGGAAAAGGGGACGGGGAATTTATCCAAGCAGAGATAATTAGGAGACCATAATAAATATAGTTCACCACATTAATGTTCACTTATTGTATTGTAAAAGTAAAAATGAAAATAAAAATAAATATAAAAATATCATCAGTAGATACATATAACGTTATATTCCAAATATGAACATTACTCAAATTAGCAACACTTATTTTTATAGCGAGAGAGAGGGGAGGAAAAAACATTTAGAGTAACATCATAAATCCTATATGGGAGGGAGAGCATATCACTTTAAACATCACGTTTTACCCAGAAAAGAGAAAAGGAAAGGAAAGAATTTTAACCCGGCATGCAGATCACACGTATGCTAAATTTTAATACTGATGTGTCTAACATTATCAGTTATGACAATTCCATCCTGTTGTAAAAAATATATAGAAATACATCCTCTCAAGACCCTTGCAAATACCAGGTCCTGCTATAGTGTATAGTTTATATCACTTTATGTAAGCGAATGTTAATTTCGCAAATTGCATCCTGTGAGTAAAAATAAAGATAAAAATAAAAATAAAAGTGCTATTGGTGAGATTGTGTTTATATAATGTGTGAATATCACAGGTTATAATTGAACACTGTGGTATGTGTTAGAGCTCAATTTGTGTGTGTTTTAAATTAGCTCTTACTTTTCATTATAATTGACTATGTGATAAATAAGGACCAATTAGTCCCTCCTGGTGAAGTGAATGCTTGTGATTATAAACTGAATCATAAACACAAAAACAGTGAAAAAATAAAAATAAAAATAATGATGGTAGAGGATTAAGACAAAAAATTAAAAATATATAAGAAATCCATGTTAAAAACCTGTGACTATTAACTTTTATTAACCCTGAAGAGCCCTTAAACTACTCACAGTCTGTTATTGTCATTTTTTAAAAAAAAAGAAAAAAACCTTTTTATAGTTGTTTAGTGATTTATGTATTATATTACGGAAGAAATTAATCATGTTTTGACATGTGTGTTTTTCAAAAGGTGGAAGCGTAGAACAGGGGACATAAGAGAGGAGGGGATAAAAGAAGGGGGGGGGGGAAGGGGAGGGGGTGGGGGGGGAGGGGGCCGGAAGGTTTTAGATAATTTGTCAGGTTTAATGTGAATGTGTCTATACTGCACGCTCCATAAGGGTTAAAAAAAAAATTTTGTGATTGATAATCAGGCTATTGCAAAAATACTGTATAATTAATATGTTCATTCATTCCATTGGGTGCCATGCTACCCAACCTGAATGTCCATTCGCTTTCCTTTTTTAGGAGCTCATGCATAGCATTGCCTCCTCTGATACCCAGTTTAATTTTTTCAAGGCCAAAGGCTTTCATTTTATGTGAACTGTCTTTCTGATGTTTGTGGAAGTGTCTTGCTACCGATGTTATCTGTTTGAAGTTCCCGATATCTTTCGCTGCATTGCGAATAGTTCCTGCATGTTCAAGAATCCTTGTCTTGAACATGCGAGTGGTAACTCCCACATATAATTTCCCACAAGTACATGATATGCAGTAAACAATATTTGTTGTTCTGCAATTAAAGAAGTCCCGAATTCTGCATGTGTTGCCATATTTATCCTGCACTTCTTGTGTAGGTACAATAAAGTCACATGCGCGACATGATCCACAGGGAAATGAGCCCCTGGCTATGGGTAAGCCTGATGGTTTTCTTGAGAAATGGCTTTGGACTAATTGGTCCCTTATATTTGGGGACCTCCTCCAACTCATTGCCACCTTAGTTCCCAGATTTTGGGCCAAATCAGAGTCAGAGAGGAGAACATGCCAGTGTTTTTGAATAGCATCCTTCAATAGCCTCCACTCCTTACAAAAATCTCCCACAAACCTCATTTCCTCCTTAGATTCAGTTTTTGATTTTTCTTTAAAGATAAGTGTATTCCTGTTTAGTCCAAGGACTGAATTCTTAGCTTTTTTGATTAATCTGTGGCTATATCCTCGTTCACGAAGGCGTGCCACCAATTTTTCACTTTCTTTATTAAACACTAATGTGTCCGAACAATTTCTTTTCAATCTAAGGAATTCTCCCTTCGGTATATTAGTTATTGTTGGGGGGAAATGAGAACTTGAATTGTGTAATATGCTGTTCGTGGCAGTATCCTTCCGGTGCAATTTGGTGGAGAGTTTGTTGTTTTCATCTCTATAGATTTTTAAGTCAAGAAAAGAAATTTCCTGTTTGTCTGATTCCATTGTTAATTTTATATTGACATTATTTCTATTAAGAGTCTCCAAAAACATATGAAGTTCCCCCTCTGTGCCGTCCCAGATCATAAACACATCGTCTATGTAGCGTAGCCATATTACTACATGTTCAAGATGTGATTCATTGGCTTCAGAAAAGACCACCTCCCTCTCCCACCAACCCAGGAAGAGGTTGGCATATGTGGGCGCACAGGCTGCCCCCATTGCCGTACCTCTTACCTGGAGGTAGAAGTGGTCATCAAATACGAAATAATTTCGGTTTAGGACAAACTCCAATAGTTTAAGAAGGAACGTTTGGAATTCTCCTATTCCTTCCATACTCAAAAAATATTGAGCTGCTTTCAAGCCTAATTCATGGGATATACACGTATATAGGGACTCGACATCCATACTTACTAAGATATGATTTTCTTCTAAGCTGATGTCATTAAGCTTTTTGAGGACATCTGGAGTATCTTTGACGTATGATGCCAATTGTGATACGTATGATCTTAGGTGGGTGTCAACAAAAATGCTTGCTTTTTCAGACAAACCCCCTATACCTGACACAATTGGACGTCCCGGGGGTTCTTCAATGTTTTTGTGTACCTTCGGGAGTAGGTAAAAGGTGGGGATCTTAGGATGTTCCATCTTCAAGAAGTCATATTCTTCTTTTGAAATGATGTTTTTGATAAATGCTCTCTCAATCATCTTGCTGTAAATTTCCATATAGTTGGAGGTAGGGTTAAGTAGTAATCTCTGGTAGCACTGCCCATTATTGAGTTGTTTGTATGCTTCCTTTACATACATTGTTTTGGGCCACAGCACTACATTTCCCCCTTTATCAGAGGGTTTAACCACTATATCCACCCAACTTTTAATTTCATCCAAGGCCAATTTTTCAATATGGCTGACATTTTTGGGGAAGCGACGCTGCCCTGATCTTTTATAGATTTCATCAAACTCACGTGAGACCAAGTTGAGAAATACTCTAGTTTCAGGGCTGATGTTATCTGGAGGGGAGAAAGTAGATCTTTTCTTACATCTAGGTCTAGAGGTGACCACCTCAACGTTAGACTCATCCTCTCCTTCCCAGAGGTCCCCTAGGTCTTGTAGGGCCTCTAATTCCTGGGTAGACCAAGATATTGCCGTATCTCTATTAGTACCAGCAGCTTCTGGTGAGACTATTGTTGTCTCATATGATTGTTTGTTGGCAAAGAATTTTTTTAGCAACAGTTTTCTTCCAAACAACTGAAGGTTCTTTTCCCAGGCAAATCTATTGAATGTTACTGATGGTGAGAAAGACAAACCTTTAGTGAGGACTTGTATTTGGCCCTCAGTCAGGACATGGTCGGACAAGTTGATGATATTCAATTGATTTACTTGTTTTTGTAAAACCTGGGGGAATATCTCGTTGGAGACATTGATTCCCATCTTTGTCGGTTTCCACCTCTTCTTACCTCCCCTCCTCTTCCGCCTTTTGGGGGACGACCTCGATGTGTCCGACCAGTCTCTAAAAAAAACTGTCTCACTTCTGGATCTCCTCTCTTATGAGCCTCCCTTCTTGATCCCTGGTCCACACTCTCCTCATTTTCTGATGAGTCAATTTCAGATGATGTATAATTACTTGCTTGGTTATTCCTCCTGGGATATTTGTCTCCACTTTTTTGCCATTTGAATATTTTATCTGTGGCAAAATCTGATCTATCCCTATTGAACTTGGACTTCTTCCTCTCAACAATGGTGGTCTCATATTGTTGGAGTTCCTTTTTGTGTTCTTCAAAACATTTTTGAAAAGTCACATTCTGTTCCCAGATTTCTAATTTTTTACCTATAGAGTTGATGTCTTTCTCAACTTCCTCAAGAACAAGGTGGTTATGCTTTATTAGTATGCCCATCAGTTCAGCTGAGCACTTCAACAAGGCATTTTCCCATTCCTTTCTTAAATTCTCAGTTATTAGTTCAAAGGCAGGAAAGGTTCTTGGTCGTAGGCCTCTGGGAACTAGTTTGTGTTTCAAATAATTTTCCAGGCTCATTAAGTCCCAGTTAGTTCTCACTTGTTTGTGTAATAATTTTTTAAGTTTATGAAAGTCACCCTCCCAACTTACTTCAGATTCCACAGGGCCAGGGATGCTGGAAAATATGTCCTCCAAATTAGTCGTTTTACGTTTTGATGATAATTCAGTAAGTAGTTTAAATTCAGCCATTTCAATTCGAAATGATACCCTAGGGTTATATAGGCAATAAACTCTTATTGTTTGATATGATAGGCCAAAATGAATAGACAAAAATTGATTGAGGAAGGTATAACTAGAAAGGTTAAGAAAGAAGATGGATTATTGGTTATATTGATTTAATCCGTGCCAGGATAGAGAGCTGAGTATAAGGACTCAGAAAAGTCAGTAGAAAGCTGAAAGGGTTATCCTGCACTGGATAATAACATCTATTGAACGTTTTTATATATTAAGAACCAGCTACAATTAATATTGAAGATAATCATATCTACATCATAAACAGGCTGGAGGTGCTCCTGGAATTATGAAAAAATTCATGATCCAAAGTGTTGTGAGGACTAGCCTCAAAGAAAATTCCTTTTTTGGAGCACTCTTTTGAAATAGTAAATAATATGAATTGTAGAGAATTAGTGATTTGATATTAAAACTTAACTTTTATTTCTTACCAATCTAAGATAAAGAGGAGAATATTCACACACATTCTATTTCTCCCAATGTCATATCCAAAAATGAATAAATAATTTTTTAATGAAACATTGCGTTAATACTGATGTACAATCTCGGCATGTGAAATCATTGCGTTAGTACTAATGTACACTCTCAACATGTAATTATTGTATCACTAGGACCAATTGTCCTGTTTCAGACACACTCTTGCATAAGAGCCATCAATTCCACTGGCTCAACAATATTCCCAAACATACATTATATATGACTGAGACTGAAAAACCACATCACCACATTGTTGCACATAGAACGTATTCATAATACTATGATTTCAAATATGGTATCCAATCACAATTTAACCCTTTAGATCACACACGGGTCACCAATTCCACTGGCTCTACAGTATTCTTAGCAATATATTCAGTATAGTTGAGCCTTATTGAAAATTTCACAGACTGTTTTGCATTAGATATTTTACTAAAGTTACCGGCAGATGGACTCTATATTGATTAATAAATCAAATTAATAAAACCGATACAAGCCTGTAAATAATTCCTCAATGAGAATTAGCAGCAGAATACACTCGATCCCACAAGTTTGCATTAACACTTCACCTTTTGGTCTATAATGTATATCCTATATCATATAACACTTGAAACATGTCAACGACCCTTTAAATTTAACATTGAGCTCACAATTGTTTTATGCCTTATCTAATTATAATGAGGCATCGCAACTCATAAAGTACCACATATAGGGTCGTATGTCTGGACTGTGTCACATACAGTATACGGTGAGGGACAAAATGTCTCCTTGTATTCACCGTTATACTGATATGATCAATCTATGAATTCTTAGATGAATTGAAGCCATGGGTGCACCCCTTTTAGACAATTTGTTTTGAGGCCTCAAACTTTAATTCAACTGTATATGTTAGATCAATTTTCCTTGTGTATAAGGTGAAGGAAAGGAGAAGAGCAAGTACAATCCAATATGCAGATATCCCCATCTGCTGCCCAACCTCATCAAAAAAAATGAGCGGAGGAAGAGTGAGAGTAGGGGTACTGATAGATTGATGGAAAAATAGCAACAATATCTCCTAATGTCTCCGTCTCTGGTGTTAGAGCAGACCTGTTGCTTTAAGCATTGCAGGACTTGCAATACGCCACGGAGACCAGTGAGATATCTGTGAAATACCACAGAGAAAAGAGGATAGAAAGGGCGTATATATATGATCTTTATACCCTTCAGAGTGATTGGATGCTCAATAACGTTGAAGTTGTCTGTACTGTGTGGATATAATCCGTATTTTATAATTCCTCCATGGCTATTTAAAGAGGAAGGATGTGTTTTTCATGCAAAATATAGTCAGAGGATTATGGGGCCAGATATATATCTCACACAGCTCCCTGCAGCTGTGCCGTTGCTGTTTATAATCAATTTGTTATTCACATTGTGTCTTCTTCTGAATTCAGATTGCTGACAAATACTTGAAAAGATAATAGTTCAAAAAGGTTTCACGAAAGTTCCAGAAAAAAAGGGGGTTATACCGACACCATATCTGTAACTTTCTGTACCTTAAGAATTTTTCAGTGAGATAGGAAACAGTCACTGCATAAGTGATTAAGGGGTTTTGTGTGCTAGGCTGCACTCTGCAACATAATTGGGATTTTTAATTCCTCAGCAGAATGAAAGCTTACCTGAACATATTCAGGTCTTTTACACTTCAGTTTAATACCGCAATTAACTGTTTGACTGAGAAAAAAGGCTATTGATGTCTTTTTCTATTTGTAACGGCAATGTTTTTGAATATTTACCGCATGTGGCTGGAGAGTCTCTGATGCCGTATACCTTCTCCCTTCAGTCCGTTCCTGAATGCGGTTACCACTGCCCCCGCATATAGCTGGAGAGTCTCTGATGCCGTATACCTTCTCCCTTCAGTCCGTTCCTGAATGCGGTTACCACTGCCCCCTGCAGTGACTGTCTTACTGGCTCCTTATTGACAGTGTGTTCTACTGTCCTATGTCGATGCGTCTGAATTGGATTTTCAAGATGCCGCTTGCTTTCATGGCTGTTTTGCCGGATCCAATTAGGTAGTTTTCACATGCCGTTTTGCACAGCGTCCTCCTGCAGTGAGGAGCTGTGACTGTGGAACACCACGTCCCAGCTGTACGTACGTTTCACAACCGTGCTTGATCACCAGCCTGACGTTTGATCGTATGTGTCCACTATTTAAAATCCCCCAGGTAGATCAGCTGTTTTGTATCCTATGTAATTAATTGCTATACACTTGTGTTCCTTTCAATCAGCTAAGCCAAAGCTTAAAAATAAGTAATAGAAACAATTGCAGATATTCTCATTCAGCTAAATATACCTGGATAATAATGGATTTTTTAGAGAAACTTAATGGCTGAAAAAATGGGAAAAGGGGACGGGGAATTTATCCAAGCAGAGATAATTAGGAGACCATAATAAATATAGTTCACCACATTAATGTTCACTTATTGTATTGTAAAAGTAAAAATGAAAATAAAAATAAATATAAAAATATCATCAGTAGATACATATAACGTTATATTCCAAATATGAACATTACTCAAATTAGCAACACTTATTTTTATAGCGAGAGAGAGGGGAGGAAAAAACATTTAGAGTAACATCATAAATCCTATATGGGAGGGAGAGCATATCACTTTAAACATCACGTTTTACCCAGAAAAGAGAAAAGGAAAGGAAAGAATTTTAACCCGGCATGCAGATCACACGTATGCTAAATTTTAATACTGATGTGTCTAACATTATCAGTTATGACAATTCCATCCTGTTGTAAAAAATATATAGAAATACATCCTCTCAAGACCCTTGCAAATACCAGGTCCTGCTATAGTGTATAGTTTATATCACTTTATGTAAGCGAATGTTAATTTCGCAAATTGCATCCTGTGAGTAAAAATAAAGATAAAAATAAAAATAAAAGTGCTATTGGTGAGATTGTGTTTATATAATGTGTGAATATCACAGGTTATAATTGAACACTGTGGTATGTGTTAGAGCTCAATTTGTGTGTGTTTTAAATTAGCTCTTACTTTTCATTATAATTGACTATGTGATAAATAAGGACCAATTAGTCCCTCCTGGTGAAGTGAATGCTTGTGATTATAAACTGAATCATAAACACAAAAACAGTGAAAAAATAAAAATAAAAATAATGATGGTAGAGGATTAAGACAAAAAATTAAAAATATATAAGAAATCCATGTTAAAAACCTGTGACTATTAACTTTTATTAACCCTGAAGAGCCCTTAAACTACTCACAGTCTGTTATTGTCATTTTTTTAAAAAAAAGAAAAAAACCTTTTTATAGTTGTTTAGTGATTTATGTATTATATTACGGAAGAAATTAATCATGTTTTGACATGTGTGTTTTTCAAAAGGTGGAAGCGTAGAACAGGGGACATAAGAGAGGAGGGGATAAAAGAAGGGGGGGGGGGGGGAAGGGGAGGGGGTGGGGGGGGAGGGGGCCGGAAGGTTTTAGATAATTTGTCAGGTTTAATGTGAATGTGTCTATACTGCACGCTCCATAAGGGTTAAAAAAAAATTTTTGTGATTGATAATCAGGCTATTGCAAAAATACTGTATAATTAATATGTTCATTCATTCCATTGGGTGCCATGCTACCCAACCTGAATGTCCATTCGCTTTCCTTTTTTAGGAGCTCATGCATAGCATTGCCTCCTCTGATACCCAGTTTAATTTTTTCAAGGCCAAAGGCTTTCATTTTATGTGAACTGTCTTTCTGATGTTTGTGGAAGTGTCTTGCTACCGATGTTATCTGTTTGAAGTTCCCGATATCTTTCGCTGCATTGCGAATAGTTCCTGCATGTTCAAGAATCCTTGTCTTGAACATGCGAGTGGTAACTCCCACATATAATTTCCCACAAGTACATGATATGCAGTAAACAATATTTGTTGTTCTGCAATTAAAGAAGTCCCGAATTCTGCATGTGTTGCCATATTTATCCTGCACTTCTTGTGTAGGTACAATAAAGTCACATGCGCGACATGATCCACAGGGAAATGAGCCCCTGGCTATGGGTAAGCCTGATGGTTTTCTTGAGAAATGGCTTTGGACTAATTGGTCCCTTATATTTGGGGACCTCCTCCAACTCATTGCCACCTTAGTTCCCAGATTTTGGGCCAAATCAGAGTCAGAGAGGAGAACATGCCAGTGTTTTTGAATAGCATCCTTCAATAGCCTCCACTCCTTACAAAAATCTCCCACAAACCTCATTTCCTCCTTAGATTCAGTTTTTGACTTTTCTTTAAAGATAAGTGTATTCCTGTTTAGTCCAAGGACTGAATTCTTAGCTTTTTTGATTAATCTGTGGCTATATCCTCGTTCACGAAGGCGTGCCACCAATTTTTCACTTTCTTTATTAAACACTAATGTGTCCGAACAATTTCTTTTCAATCTAAGGAATTCTCCCTTCGGTATATTAGTTTTTGTTGGGGGGAAATGAGAACTTGAATTGTGTAATATGCTGTTCGTGGCAGTATCCTTCCGGTGCAATTTGGTGGAGAGTTTGTTGTTTTCATCTCTATAGATTTTTAAGTCAAGAAAAGAAATTTCCTGTTTGTCTGATTCCATTGTTAATTTTATATTGACATTATTTCTATTAAGAGTCTCCAAAAACATATGAAGTTCCCCCTCTGTGCCGTCCCAGATCATAAACACATCGTCTATGTAGCGTAGCCATATTACTACATGTTCAAGATGTGATTCATTGGCTTCAGAAAAGACCACCTCCCTCTCCCACCAACCCAGGAAGAGGTTGGCATATGTGGGCGCACAGGCTGCCCCCATTGCCGTACCTCTTACCTGGAGGTAGAAGTGGTCATCAAATACGAAATAATTTCGGTTTAGGACAAACTCCAATAGTTTAAGAAGGAACGTTTGGAATTCTCCTATTCCTTCCATACTCAAAAAATATTGAGCTGCTTTCAAGCCTAATTCATGGGATATACACGTATATAGGGACTCGACATCCATACTTACTAAGATATGATTTTCTTCTAAGCTGATGTCATTAAGCTTTTTGAGGACATCTGGAGTATCTTTGACGTATGATGCCAATTGTGATACGTATGATCTTAGGTGGGTGTCAACAAAAATGCTTGCTTTTTCAGACAAACCCCCTATACCTGACACAATTGAACGTCCCGGGGGTTCTTCAATGTTTTTGTGTACCTTCGGGAGTAGGTAAAAGGTGGGGATCTTAGGATGTTCCATCTTCAAGAAGTCATATTCTTCTTTTGAAATGATGTTTTTGATAAATGCTCTCTCAATCATCTTGCTGTAAATTTCCATATAGTTGGAGGTAGGGTTAAGTAGTAATCTCTGGTAGCACTGCCCATTATTGAGTTGTTTGTATGCTTCCTTTACATACATTGTTTTGGGCCACAGCACTACATTTCCCCCTTTATCAGAGGGTTTAACCACTATATCCACCCAACTTTTAATTTCATCCAAGGCCAATTTTTCAATATGGCTGACATTTTTGGGGAAGCGACGCTGCCCTGATCTTTTATAGATTTCATCAAACTCACGTGAGACCAAGTTGAGAAATACTCTAGTTTCAGGGCTGATGTTATCTGGAGGGGAGAAAGTAGATCTTTTCTTACATCTAGGTCTAGAGGTGACCACCTCAACGTTAGACTCATCCTCTCCTTCCCAGAGGTCCCCTAGGTCTTGTAGGGCCTCTAATTCCTGGGTAGACCAAGATATTGCCGTATCTCTATTAGTACCAGCAGCTTCTGGTGAGACTATTGTTGTCTCATATGATTGTTTGTTGGCAAAGAATTTTTTTAGCAACAGTTTTCTTCCAAACAACTGAAGGTTCTTTTCCCAGGCAAATCTATTGAATGTTACTGATGGTGAGAAAGACAAACCTTTAGTGAGGACTTGTATTTGGCCCTCAGTCAGGACATGGTCGGACAAGTTGATGATATTCAATTGATTTACTTGTTTTTGTAAAACCTGGGGGAATATCTCGTTGGAGACATTGATTCCCATCTTTGTCGGTTTCCACCTCTTCTTACCTCCCCTCCTCTTCCGCCTTTTGGGGGACGACCTCGATGTGTCCGACCAGTCTCTAAAAAAAACTGTCTCACTTCTGGATCTCCTCTCTTATGAGCCTCCCTTCTTGATCCCTGGTCCACACTCTCCTCATTTTCTGATGAGTCAATTTCAGATGATGTATAATTACTTGCTTGGTTATTCCTCCTGGGATATTTGTCTCCACTTTTTTGCCATTTGAATATTTTATCTGTGGCAAAATCTGATCTATCCCTATTGAACTTGGACTTCTTCCTCTCAACAATGGTGGTCTCATATTGTTGGAGTTCCTTTTTGTGTTCTTCAAAACATTTTTGAAAAGTCACATTCTGTTCCCAGATTTCTAATTTTTTACCTATAGAGTTGATGTCTTTCTCAACTTCCTCAAGAACAAGGTGGTTATGCTTTATTAGTATGCCCATCAGTTCAGCTGAGCACTTCAACAAGGCATTTTCCCATTCCTTTCTTAAATTCTCAGTTATTAGTTCAAAGGCAGGAAAGGTTCTTGGTCGTAGGCCTCTGGGAACTAGTTTGTGTTTCAAATAATTTTCCAGGCTCATTAAGTCCCAGTTAGTTCTCACTTGTTTGTGTAATAATTTTTTAAGTTTATGAAAGTCACCCTCCCAACTTACTTCAGATTCCACAGGGCCAGGGATGCTGGAAAATATGTCCTCCAAATTAGTCGTTTTACGTTTTGATGATAATTCAGTAAGTAGTTTAAATTCAGCCATTTCAATTCGAAATGATACCCTAGGGTTATATAGGCAATAAACTCTTATTGTTTGATATGATAGGCCAAAATGAATAGACAAAAATTGATTGAGGAAGGTATAACTAGAAAGGTTAAGAAAGAAGATGGATTATTGGTTATATTGATTTAATCCGTGCCAGGATAGAGAGCTGAGTATAAGGACTCAGAAAAGTCAGTAGAAAGCTGAAAGGGTTATCCTGCACTGGATAATAACATCTATTGAACGTTTTTATATATTAAGAACCAGCTACAATTAATATTGAAGATAATCATATCTACATCATAAACAGGCTGGAGGTGCTCCTGGAATTATGAAAAAATTCATGATCCAAAGTGTTGTGAGGACTAGCCTCAAAGAAAATTCCTTTTTTGGAGCACTCTTTTGAAATAGTAAATAATATGAATTGTAGAGAATTAGTGATTTGATATTAAAACTTAACTTTTATTTCTTACCAATCTAAGATAAAGAGGAGAATATTCACACACATTCTATTTCTCCCAATGTCATATCCAAAAATGAATAAATAATTTTTTAATGAAACATTGCGTTAATACTGATGTACAATCTCGGCATGTGAAATCATTGCGTTAGTACTAATGTACACTCTCAACATGTAATTATTGTATCACTAGGACCAATTGTCCTGTTTCAGACACACTCTTGCATAAGAGCCATCAATTCCACTGGCTCAACAATATTCCCAAACATACATTATATATGACTGAGACTGAAAAACCACATCACCACATTGTTGCACATAGAACGTATTCATAATACTATGATTTCAAATATGGTATCCAATCACAATTTAACCCTTTAGATCACACACGGGTCACCAATTCCACTGGCTCTACAGTATTCTTAGCAATATATTCAGTATAGTTGAGCCTTATTGAAAATTTCACAGACTGTTTTGCATTAGATATTTTACTAAAGTTACCGGCAGATGGACTCTATATTGATTAATAAATCAAATTAATAAAACCGATACAAGCCTGTAAATAATTCCTCAATGAGAATTAGCAGCAGAATACACTCGATCCCACAAGTTTGCAATAACACTTCACCTTTTGGTCTATAATGTATATCCTATATCATATAACACTTGAAACATGTCAACGACCCTTTAAATTTAACATTGAGCTCACAATTGTTTTATGCCTTATCTAATTATAATGAGGCATCGCAACTCATAAAGTACCACATATAGGGTCGTATGTCTGGACTGTGTCACATACAGTATACGGTGAGGGACAAAATGTCTCCTTGTATTCACCGTTATACTGATATGATCAATCTATGAATTCTTAGATGAATTGAAGCCATGGGTGCACCCCTTTTAGACAATTTGTTTTGAGGCCTCAAACTTTAATTCAACTGTATATGTTAGATCAATTTTCCTTGTGTATAAGGTGAAGGAAAGGAGAAGAGCAAGTACAATCCAATATGCAGATATCCCCATCTGCTGCCCAACCTCATCAAAAAAAATGAGCGGAGGAAGAGTGAGAGTAGGGGTACTGATAGATTGATGGAAAAATAGCAACAATATCTCCTAATGTCTCCGTCTCTGGTGTTAGAGCAGACCTGTTGCTTTAAGCATTGCAGGACTTGCAATACGCCACGGAGACCAGTGAGATATCTGTGAAATACCACAGAGAAAAGAGGATAGAAGAGGGCGTATATATATGATCTTTATACCCTTCAGAGTGATTGGATGCTCAATAACGTTGAAGTTGTCTGTACTGTGTGGATATAATCCGTATTTTATAATTCCTCCATGGCTATTTAAAGAGGAAGGATGTGTTTTTCATGCAAAATATAGTCAGAGGATTATGGGGCCAGATATATATCTCACACAGCTCCCTGCAGCTGTGCCGTTGCTGTTTATAATCAATTTGTTATTCACATTGTGTCTTCTTCTGAATTCAGATTGCTGACAAATACTTGAAAAGATAATAGTTCAAAAAGGTTTCACGAAAGTTCCAGAAAAAAAGGGGGTTATACCGACACCATATCTGTAACTTTCTGTACCTTAAGAATTTTTCAGTGAGATAGGAAACAGTCACTGCATAAGTGATTAAGGGGTTTTGTGTGCTAGTTCAATAGGGATAGATCAGATTTTGCCACAGATAAAATATTCAAATGGCAAAAAAGTGGAGACAAATATCCCAGGAGGAATAACCAAGCAAGTAATTATACATCATCTGAAATTGACTCATCAGAAAATGAGGAGAGTGTGGACCAGGGATCAAGAAGGGAGGCTCATAAGAGAGGAGATCCAGAAGTGAGACAGTTTTTTTAGAGACTGGTCGGACACATCGAGGTCGTCCCCCAAAAGGCGGAAGAGGAGGGGAGGTAAGAAGAGGTGGAAACCGACAAAGATGGGAATCAATGTCTCCAACGAGATATTCCCCCAGGTTTTACAAAAACAAGTAAATCAATTGAATATCATCAACTTGTCCGACCATGTCCTGACTGAGGGCCAAATACAAGTCCTCACTAAAGGTTTGTCTTTCTCACCATCAGTAACATTCAATAGATTTGCCTGGGAAAAGAACCTTCAGTTGTTTGGAAGAAAACTGTTGCTAAAAAAAAAATTCTTTGCCAACAAACAATCATATGAGACAACAATAGTCTCACCAGAAGCTGCTGGTACTAATAGAGATACGGCAATATCTTGGTCTACCCAGGAATTAGAGGCCCTACAAGACCTAGGGGACCTCTGGGAAGGAGAGGATGAGTCTAACGTTGAGGTGGTCACCTCTAGACCTAGATGTAAGAAAAGATCTACTTTCTCCCCTCAAGATAACATCAGCCCTGAAACTAGAGTATTTCTCAACTTGGTCTCACGTGAGTTTGATGAAATCTATAAAAGATCAGGGCAGCGTCGCTTCCCCAAAAATGTCAGCCATATTGAAAAATTGGCCTTGGATGAAATTAAAAGTTGGGTGGATATAGTGGTTAAACCCTCTGATAAAGGGGGAAATGTAGTGCTGTGGCCCAAAACAATGTATGTAAAGGAAGCATACAAACAACTCAATAATGGGCAGTGCTACCAGAGATTACTACTTAACCCTACCTCCAACTATATGGAAATTTACAGCAAGATGATTGAGAGAGCATTTATCAAAAACATCATTTCAAAAGAAGAATATGACTTCTTGAAGATGGAACATCCTAAGATCCCCACCTTTTACCTACTCCCGAAGGTACACAAAAACATTGAAGAACCCCCGGGACGTCCAATTGTGTCAGGTATAGGGGGTTTGTCTGAAAAAGCAAGCATTTTTGTTGACACCCACCTAAGATCATACGTATCACAATTGGCATCATACGTCAAAGATACTCCAGATGTCCTCAAAAAGCTTAATGACATCAGCTTAGAAGAAAATCATATCTTAGTAAGTATGGATGTCGAGTCCCTATATACGTGTATATCCCATGAATTAGGCTTGAAAGCAGCTCAATATTTTTTGAGTATGGAAGGAATAGGAGAATTCCAAACGTTCCTTCTTAAACTATTGGAGTTTGTCCTAAACCGAAATTATTTCGTATTTGATGACCACTTCTACCTCCAGGTAAGAGGTACGGCAATGGGGGCAGCCTGTGCGCCCACATATGCCAACCTCTTCCTGGGTTGGTGGGAGAGGGAGGTGGTCTTTTCTGAAGCCAATGAATCACATCTTGAACATGTAGTAATATGGCTACGCTACATAGACGATGTGTTTATGATCTGGGACGGCACAGAGGGGGAACTTCATATGTTTTTGGAGACTCTTAATAGAAATAATGTCAATATAAAATTAACAATGGAATCAGACAAACAGGAAATTTCTTTTCTTGACTTAAAAATCTATAGAGATGAAAACAACAAACTCTCCACCAAATTGCACCGGAAGGATACTGCCACGAACAGCATATTACACAATTCAAGTTCTCATTTCCCCCCAACAATAACTAATATACCGAAGGGAGAATTCCTTAGATTGAAAAGAAATTGTTCGGACACATTAGTGTTTAATAAAGAAAGTGAAAAATTGGTGGCACGCCTTCGTGAACGAGGATATAGCCACAGATTAATCAAAAAAGCTAAGAATTCAGTCCTTGGACTAAACAGGAATACACTTATCTTTAAAGAAAAATCAAAAACTGAATCTAAGGAGGAAATGAGGTTTGTGGGAGATTTTTGTAAGGAGTGGAGGCTATTGAAGGATGCTATTCAAAAACACTGGCATGTTCTCCTCTCTGACTCTGATTTGGCCCAAAATCTGGGAACTAAGGTGGCAATGAGTTGGAGGAGGTCCCCAAATATAAGGGACCAATTAGTCCAAAGCCATTTCTCAAGAAAACCATCAGGCTTACCCATAGCCAGGGGCTCATTTCCCTGTGGATCATGTCGCGCATGTGACTTTATTGTACCTACACAAGAAGTGCAGGATAAATATGGCAACACATGCAGAATTCGGGACTTCTTTAATTGCAGAACAACAAATATTGTTTACTGCATATCATGTACTTGTGGGAAATTATATGTGGGAGTTACCACTCGCATGTTCAAGACAAGGATTCTTGAACATGCAGGAACTATTCGCAATGCAGCGAAAGATATCGGGAACTTCAAACAGATAACATCGGTAGCAAGACACTTCCACAAACATCAGAAAGACAGTTCACATAAAATGAAAGCCTTTGGCCTTGAAAAAATTAAACTGGGTATCAGAGGAGGCAATGCTATGCATGAGCTCCTAAAAAAGGAAAGCGAATGGACATTCAGGTTGGGTAGCATGGCACCCAATGGAATGAATGAACATATTAATTATACAGTATTTTTGCAATAGCCTGATTATCAATCACAAAATTTTTTTTTTAACCCTTATGGAGCGTGCAGTATAGACACATTCACATTAAACCTGACAAATTATCTAAAACCTTCCGGCCCCCTCCCCCCCCACCCCCTCCCCTTCCCCCCCCCCCTTCTTTTATCCCCTCCTCTCTTATGTCCCCTGTTCTACGCTTCCACCTTTTGAAAAACACACATGTCAAAACATGATTAATTTCTTCCGTAATATAATACATAAATCACTAAACAACTATAAAAAGGTTTTTTTCTTTTTTTTTTAAAAAATGACAATAACAGACTGTGAGTAGTTTAAGGGCTCTTCAGGGTTAATAAAAGTTAATAGTCACAGGTTTTTAACATGGATTTCTTATATATTTTTAATTTTTTGTCTTAATCCTCTACCATCATTATTTTTATTTTTATTTTTTCACTGTTTTTGTGTTTATGATTCAGTTTATAATCACAAGCATTCACTTCACCAGGAGGGACTAATTGGTCCTTATTTATCACATAGTCAATTATAATGAAAAGTAAGAGCTAATTTAAAACACACACAAATTGAGCTCTAACACATACCACAGTGTTCAATTATAACCTGTGATATTCACACATTATATAAACACAATCTCACCAATAGCACTTTTATTTTTATTTTTATCTTTATTTTTACTCACAGGATGCAATTTGCGAAATTAACATTCGCTTACATAAAGTGATATAAACTATACACTATAGCAGGACCTGGTATTTGCAAGGGTCTTGAGAGGATGTATTTCTATATATTTTTTACAACAGGATGGAATTGTCATAACTGATAATGTTAGACACATCAGTATTAAAATTTAGCATACGTGTGATCTGCATGCCGGGTTAAAATTCTTTCCTTTCCTTTTCTCTTTTCTGGGTAAAACGTGATGTTTAAAGTGATATGCTCTCCCTCCCATATAGGATTTATGATGTTACTCTAAATGTTTTTTCCTCCCCTCTCTCTCGCTATAAAAATAAGTGTTGCTAATTTGAGTAATGTTCATATTTGGAATATAACGTTATATGTATCTACTGATGATATTTTTATATTTATTTTTATTTTCATTTTTACTTTTACAATACAATAAGTGAACATTAATGTGGTGAACTATATTTATTATGGTCTCCTAATTATCTCTGCTTGGATAAATTCCCCGTCCCCTTTTCCCATTTTTTCAGCCATTAAGTTTCTCTAAAAAATCCATTATTATCCAGGTATATTTAGCTGAATGAGAATATCTGCAATTGTTTCTATTACTTATTTTTAAGCTTTGGCTTAGCTGATTGAAAGGAACACAAGTGTATAGCAATTAATTACATAGGATACAAAACAGCTGATCTACCTGGGGGATTTTAAATAGTGGACACATACGATCAAACGTCAGGCTGGTGATCAAGCACGGTTGTGAAACGTACGTACAGCTGGGACGTGGTGTTCCACAGTCACAGCTCCTCACTGCAGGAGGACGCTGTGCAAAACGGCATGTGAAAACTACCTAATTGGATCCGGCAAAACAGCCATGAAAGCAAGCGGCATCTTGAAAATCCAATTCAGACGCATCGACATAGGACAGTAGAACACACTGTCAATAAGGAGCCAGTAAGACAGTCACTGCAGGGGGCAGTGGTAACCGCATTCAGGAACGGACTGAAGGGAGAAGGTATACGGCATCAGAGACTCTCCAGCTATATGCGGGGGCAGTGGTAACCGCATTCAGGAACGGACTGAAGGGAGAAGGTATACGGCATCAGAGACTCTCCAGCCACATGCGGTAAATATTCAAAAACATTGCCGTTACAAATAGAAAAAGACATCAATAGCCTTTTTCTCAGTCAAACAGTTAATTGCGGTATTAAACTGAAGTGTAAAAGACCTGAATATGTTCAGGTAAGCTTTCATTCTGCTGAGGAATTAAAAATCCCAATTATGTTGCAGAGTGCAGCCTAGCACACAAAACCCCTTAATCACTTATGCAGTGACTGTTTCCTATCTCACTGAAAAATTCTTAAGGTACAGAAAGTTACAGATATGGTGTCGGTATAACCCCCTTTTTTTCTGGAACTTTCGTGAAACCTTTTTGAACTATTATCTTTTCAAGTATTTGTCAGCAATCTGAATTCAGAAGAAGACACAATGTGAATAACAAATTGATTATAAACAGCAACGGCACAGCTGCAGGGAGCTGTGTGAGATATATATCTGGCCCCATAATCCTCTGACTATATTTTGCATGAAAAACACATCCTTCCTCTTTAAATAGCCATGGAGGAATTATAAAATACGGATTATATCCACACAGTACAGACAACTTCAACGTTATTGAGCATCCAATCACTCTGAAGGGTATAAAGATCATATATATACGCCCTCTTCTATCCTCTTTTCTCTGTGGTATTTCACAGATATCTCACTGGTCTCCGTGGCGTATTGCAAGTCCTGCAATGCTTAAAGCAACAGGTCTGCTCTAACACCAGAGACGGAGACATTAGGAGATATTGTTGCTATTTTTCCATCAATCTATCAGTACCCCTACTCTCACTCTTCCTCCGCTCATTTTTTTTGATGAGGTTGGGCAGCAGATGGGGATATCTGCATATTGGATTGTACTTGCTCTTCTCCTTTCCTTCACCTTATACACAAGGAAAATTGATCTAACATATACAGTTGAATTAAAGTTTGAGGCCTCAAAACAAATTGTCTAAAAGGGGTGCACCCATGGCTTCAATTCATCTAAGAATTCATAGATTGATCATATCAGTATAACGGTGAATACAAGGAGACATTTTGTCCCTCACCGTATACTGTATGTGACACAGTCCAGACATACGACCCTATATGTGGTACTTTATGAGTTGCGATGCCTCATTATAATTAGATAAGGCATAAAACAATTGTGAGCTCAATGTTAAATTTAAAGGGTCGTTGACATGTTTCAAGTGTTATATGATATAGGATATACATTATAGACCAAAAGGTGAAGTGTTATTGCAAACTTGTGGGATCGAGTGTATTCTGCTGCTAATTCTCATTGAGGAATTATTTACAGGCTTGTATCGGTTTTATTAATTTGATTTATTAATCAATATAGAGTCCATCTGCCGGTAACTTTAGTAAAATATCTAATGCAAAACAGTCTGTGAAATTTTCAATAAGGCTCAACTATACTGAATATATTGCTAAGAATACTGTAGAGCCAGTGGAATTGGTGACCCGTGTGTGATCTAAAGGGTTAAATTGTGATTGGATACCATATTTGAAATCATAGTATTATGAATACGTTCTATGTGCAACAATGTGGTGATGTGGTTTTTCAGTCTCAGTCATATATAATGTATGTTTGGGAATATTGTTGAGCCAGTGGAATTGATGGCTCTTATGCAAGAGTGTGTCTGAAACAGGACAATTGGTCCTAGTGATACAATAATTACATGTTGAGAGTGTACATTAGTACTAACGCAATGATTTCACATGCCGAGATTGTACATCAGTATTAACGCAATGTTTCATTAAAAAATTATTTATTCATTTTTGGATATGACATTGGGAGAAATAGAATGTGTGTGAATATTCTCCTCTTTATCTTAGATTGGTAAGAAATAAAAGTTAAGTTTTAATATCAAATCACTAATTCTCTACAATTCATATTATTTACTATTTCAAAAGAGTGCTCCAAAAAAGGAATTTTCTTTGAGGCTAGTCCTCACAACACTTTGGATCATGAATTTTTTCATAATTCCAGGAGCACCTCCAGCCTGTTTATGATGTAGATATGATTATCTTCAATATTAATTGTAGCTGGTTCTTAATATATAAAAACGTTCAATAGATGTTATTATCCAGTGCAGGATAACCCTTTCAGCTTTCTACTGACTTTTCTGAGTCCTTATACTCAGCTCTCTATCCTGGCACGGATTAAATCAATATAACCAATAATCCATCTTCTTTCTTAACCTTTCTAGTTATACCTTCCTCAATCAATTTTTGTCTATTCATTTTGGCCTATCATATCAAACAATAAGAGTTTATTGCCTATATAACCCTAGGGTATCATTTCGAATTGAAATGGCTGAATTTAAACTACTTACTGAATTATCATCAAAACGTAAAACGACTAATTTGGAGGACATATTTTCCAGCATCCCTGGCCCTGTGGAATCTGAAGTAAGTTGGGAGGGTGACTTTCATAAACTTAAAAAATTATTACACAAACAAGTGAGAACTAACTGGGACTTAATGAGCCTGGAAAATTATTTGAAACACAAACTAGTTCCCAGAGGCCTACGACCAAGAACCTTTCCTGCCTTTGAACTAATAACTGAGAATTTAAGAAAGGAATGGGAAAATGCCTTGTTGAAGTGCTCAGCTGAACTGATGGGCATACTAATAAAGCATAACCACCTTGTTCTGAGGAAGTTGAGAAAGACATCAACTCTATAGGTAAAAAATTAGAAATCTGGGAACAGAATGTGACTTTTCAAAAATGTTTTGAAGAACACAAAAAGGAACTCCAACAATATGAGACCACCATTGTTGAGAGGAAGAAGTCCAAGTTCAATAGGGATAGATCAGATTTTGCCACAGATAAAATATTCAAATGGCAAAAAAGTGGAGACAAATATCCCAGGAGGAATAACCAAGCAAGTAATTATACATCATCTGAAATTGACTCATCAGAAAATGAGGAGAGTGTGGACCAGGGATCAAGAAGGGAGGCTCATAAGAGAGGAGATCCAGAAGTGAGACAGTTTTTTTTAGAGACTGGTCGGACACATCGAGGTCGTCCCCCAAAAGGCGGAAGAGGAGGGGAGGTAAGAAGAGGTGGAAACCGACAAAGATGGGAATCAATGTCTCCAACGAGATATTCCCCCAGGTTTTACAAAAACAAGTAAATCAATTGAATATCATCAACTTGTCCGACCATGTCCTGACTGAGGGCCAAATACAAGTCCTCACTAAAGGTTTGTCTTTCTCACCATCAGTAACATTCAATAGATTTGCCTGGGAAAAGAACCTTCAGTTGTTTGGAAGAAAACTGTTGCTAAAAAAATTCTTTGCCAACAAACAATCATATGAGACAACAATAGTCTCACCAGAAGCTGCTGGTACTAATAGAGATACGGCAATATCTTGGTCTACCCAGGAATTAGAGGCCCTACAAGACCTAGGGGACCTCTGGGAAGGAGAGGATGAGTCTAACGTTGAGGTGGTCACCTCTAGACCTAGATGTAAGAAAAGATCTACTTTCTCCCCTCCAGATAACATCAGCCCTGAAACTAGAGTATTTCTCAACTTGGTCTCACGTGAGTTTGATGAAATCTATAAAAGATCAGGGCAGCGTCGCTTCCCCAAAAATGTCAGCCATATTGAAAAATTGGCCTTGGATGAAATTAAAAGTTGGGTGGATATAGTGGTTAAACCCTCTGATAAAGGGGGAAATGTAGTGCTGTGGCCCAAAACAATGTATGTAAAGGAAGCATACAAACAACTCAATAATGGGCAGTGCTACCAGAGATTACTACTTAACCCTACCTCCAACTATATGGAAATTTACAGCAAGATGATTGAGAGAGCATTTATCAAAAACATCATTTCAAAAGAAGAATATGACTTCTTGAAGATGGAACATCCTAAGATCCCCACCTTTTACCTACTCCCGAAGGTACACAAAAACATTGAAGAACCCCCGGGACGTCCAATTGTGTCAGGTATAGGGGGTTTGTCTGAAAAAGCAAGCATTTTTGTTGACACCCACCTAAGATCATACGTATCACAATTGGCATCATACGTCAAAGATACTCCAGATGTCCTCAAAAAGCTTAATGACATCAGCTTAGAAGAAAATCATATCTTAGTAAGTATGGATGTCGAGTCCCTATATACGTGTATATCCCATGAATTAGGCTTGAAAGCAGCTCAATATTTTTTGAGTATGGAAGGAATAGGAGAATTCCAAACGTTCCTTCTTAAACTATTGGAGTTTGTCCTAAACCGAAATTATTTCGTATTTGATGACCACTTCTACCTCCAGGTAAGAGGTACGGCAATGGGGGCAGCCTGTGCGCCCACATATGCCAACCTCTTCCTGGGTTGGTGGGAGAGGGAGGTGGTCTTTTCTGAAGCCAATGAATCACATCTTGAACATGTAGTAATATGGCTACGCTACATAGACGATGTGTTTATGATCTGGGACGGCACAGAGGGGGAACTTCATATGTTTTTGGAGACTCTTAATAGAAATAATGTCAATATAAAATTAACAATGGAATCAGACAAACAGGAAATTTCTTTTCTTGACTTAAAAATCTATAGAGATGAAAACAACAAACTCTCCACCAAATTGCACCGGAAGGATACTGCCACGAACAGCATATTACACAATTCAAGTTCTCATTTCCCCCCAACAATAACTAATATACCGAAGGGAGAATTCCTTAGATTGAAAAGAAATTGTTCGGACACATTAGTGTTTAATAAAGAAAGTGAAAAATTGGTGGCACGCCTTCGTGAACGAGGATATAGCCACAGATTAATCAAAAAAGCTAAGAATTCAGTCCTTGGACTAAACAGGAATACACTTATCTTTAAAGAAAAATCAAAAACTGAATCTAAGGAGGAAATGAGGTTTGTGGGAGATTTTTGTAAGGAGTGGAGGCTATTGAAGGGTGCTATTCAAAAACACTGGCATGTTCTCCTCTCTGACTCTGATTTGGCCCAAAATCTGGGAACTAAGGTGGCAATGAGTTGGAGGAGGTCCCCAAATATAAGGGACCAATTAGTCCAAAGCCATTTCTCAAGAAAACCATCAGGCTTACCCATAGCCAGGGGCTCATTTCCCTGTGGATCATGTCGCGCATGTGACTTTATTGTACCTACACAAGAAGTGCAGGATAAATATGGCAACACATGCAGAATTCGGGACTTCTTTAATTGCAGAACAACAAATATTGTTTACTGCATATCATGTACTTGTGGGAAATTATATGTGGGAGTTACCACTCGCATGTTCAAGACAAGGATTCTTGAACATGCAGGAACTATTCGCAATGCAGCGAAAGATATCGGGAACTTCAAACAGATAACATCGGTAGCAAGACACTTCCACAAACATCAGAAAGACAGTTCACATAAAATGAAAGCCTTTGGCCTTGAAAAAATTAAACTGGGTATCAGAGGAGGCAATGCTATGCATGAGCTCCTAAAAAAGGAAAGCGAATGGACATTCAGGTTGGGTAGCATGGCACCCAATGGAATGAATGAACATATTAATTATACAGTATTTTTGCAATAGCCTGATTATCAATCACAAAAAATTTTTTTTTAACCCTTATGGAGCGTGCAGTATAGACACATTCACATTAAACCTGACAAATTATCTAAAACCTTCCGGCCCCCTCCCCCCCCACCCCCTCCCCTTCCCCCCCCCCCCCTTCTTTTATCCCCTCCTCTCTTATGTCCCCTGTTCTACGCTTCCACCTTTTGAAAAACACACATGTCAAAACATGATTAATTTCTTCCGTAATATAATACATAAATCACTAAACAACTATAAAAAGGTTTTTTTCTTTTTTTTAAAAAAATGACAATAACAGACTGTGAGTAGTTTAAGGGCTCTTCAGGGTTAATAAAAGTTAATAGTCACAGGTTTTTAACATGGATTTCTTATATATTTTTAATTTTTTGTCTTAATCCTCTACCATCATTATTTTTATTTTTATTTTTTCACTGTTTTTGTGTTTATGATTCAGTTTATAATCACAAGCATTCACTTCACCAGGAGGGACTAATTGGTCCTTATTTATCACATAGTCAATTATAATGAAAAGTAAGAGCTAATTTAAAACACACACAAATTGAGCTCTAACACATACCACAGTGTTCAATTATAACCTGTGATATTCACACATTATATAAACACAATCTCACCAATAGCACTTTTATTTTTATTTTTATCTTTATTTTTACTCACAGGATGCAATTTGCGAAATTAACATTCGCTTACATAAAGTGATATAAACTATACACTATAGCAGGACCTGGTATTTGCAAGGGTCTTGAGAGGATGTATTTCTATATATTTTTTACAACAGGATGGAATTGTCATAACTGATAATGTTAGACACATCAGTATTAAAATTTAGCATACGTGTGATCTGCATGCCGGGTTAAAATTCTTTCCTTTCCTTTTCTCTTTTCTGGGTAAAACGTGATGTTTAAAGTGATATGCTCTCCCTCCCATATAGGATTTATGATGTTACTCTAAATGTTTTTTCCTCCCCTCTCTCTCGCTATAAAAATAAGTGTTGCTAATTTGAGTAATGTTCATATTTGGAATATAACGTTATATGTATCTACTGATGATATTTTTATATTTATTTTTATTTTCATTTTTACTTTTACAATACAATAAGTGAACATTAATGTGGTGAACTATATTTATTATGGTCTCCTAATTATCTCTGCTTGGATAAATTCCCCGTCCCCTTTTCCCATTTTTTCAGCCATTAAGTTTCTCTAAAAAATCCATTATTATCCAGGTATATTTAGCTGAATGAGAATATCTGCAATTGTTTCTATTACTTATTTTTAAGCTTTGGCTTAGCTGATTGAAAGGAACACAAGTGTATAGCAATTAATTACATAGGATACAAAACAGCTGATCTACCTGGGGGATTTTAAATAGTGGACACATACGATCAAACGTCAGGCTGGTGATCAAGCACGGTTGTGAAACGTACGTACAGCTGGGACGTGGTGTTCCACAGTCACAGCTCCTCACTGCAGGAGGACGCTGTGCAAAACGGCATGTGAAAACTACCTAATTGGATCCGGCAAAACAGCCATGAAAGCAAGCGGCATCTTGAAAATCCAATTCAGACGCATCGACATAGGACAGTAGAACACACTGTCAATAAGGAGCCAGTAAGACAGTCACTGCAGGGGGCAGTGGTAACCGCATTCAGGAACGGACTGAAGGGAGAAGGTATACGGCATCAGAGACTCTCCAGCTATATGCGGGGGCAGTGGTAACCGCATTCAGGAACGGACTGAAGGGAGAAGGTATACGGCATCAGAGACTCTCCAGCCACATGCGGTAAATATTCAAAAACATTGCCGTTACAAATAGAAAAAGACATCAATAGCCTTTTTCTCAGTCAAACAGTTAATTGCGGTATTAAACTGAAGTGTAAAAGACCTGAATATGTTCAGGTAAGCTTTCATTCTGCTGAGGAATTAAAAATCCCAATTATGTTGCAGAGTGCAGCCTAGCACACAAAACCCCTTAATCACTTATGCAGTGACTGTTTCCTATCTCACTGAAAAATTCTTAAGGTACAGAAAGTTACAGATATGGTGTCGGTATAACCCCCTTTTTTTCTGGAACTTTCGTGAAACCTTTTTGAACTATTATCTTTTCAAGTATTTGTCAGCAATCTGAATTCAGAAGAAGACACAATGTGAATAACAAATTGATTATAAACAGCAACGGCACAGCTGCAGGGAGCTGTGTGAGATATATATCTGGCCCCATAATCCTCTGACTATATTTTGCATGAAAAACACATCCTTCCTCTTTAAATAGCCATGGAGGAATTATAAAATACGGATTATATCCACACAGTACAGACAACTTCAACGTTATTGAGCATCCAATCACTCTGAAGGGTATAAAGATCATATATATACGCCCTCTTCTATCCTCTTTTCTCTGTGGTATTTCACAGATATCTCACTGGTCTCCGTGGCGTATTGCAAGTCCTGCAATGCTTAAAGCAACAGGTCTGCTCTAACACCAGAGACGGAGACATTAGGAGATATTGTTGCTATTTTTCCATCAATCTATCAGTACCCCTACTCTCACTCTTCCTCCGCTCATTTTTTTTGATGAGGTTGGGCAGCAGATGGGGATATCTGCATATTGGATTGTACTTGCTCTTCTCCTTTCCTTCACCTTATACACAAGGAAAATTGATCTAACATATACAGTTGAATTAAAGTTTGAGGCCTCAAAACAAATTGTCTAAAAGGGGTGCACCCATGGCTTCAATTCATCTAAGAATTCATAGATTGATCATATCAGTATAACGGTGAATACAAGGAGACATTTTGTCCCTCACCGTATACTGTATGTGACACAGTCCAGACATACGACCCTATATGTGGTACTTTATGAGTTGCGATGCCTCATTATAATTAGATAAGGCATAAAACAATTGTGAGCTCAATGTTAAATTTAAAGGGTCGTTGACATGTTTCAAGTGTTATATGATATAGGATATACATTATAGACCAAAAGGTGAAGTGTTATTGCAAACTTGTGGGATCGAGTGTATTCTGCTGCTAATTCTCATTGAGGAATTATTTACAGGCTTGTATCGGTTTTATTAATTTGATTTATTAATCAATATAGAGTCCATCTGCCGGTAACTTTAGTAAAATATCTAATGCAAAACAGTCTGTGAAATTTTCAATAAGGCTCAACTATACTGAATATATTGCTAAGAATACTGTAGAGCCAGTGGAATTGGTGACCCGTGTGTGATCTAAAGGGTTAAATTGTGATTGGATACCATATTTGAAATCATAGTATTATGAATACGTTCTATGTGCAACAATGTGGTGATGTGGTTTTTCAGTCTCAGTCATATATAATGTATGTTTGGGAATATTGTTGAGCCAGTGGAATTGATGGCTCTTATGCCAGAGTGTGTCTGAAACAGGACAATTGGTCCTAGTGATACAATAATTACATGTTGAGAGTGTACATTAGTACTAACGCAATGATTTCACATGCCGAGATTGTACATCAGTATTAACGCAATGTTTCATTAAAAAATTATTTATTCATTTTTGGATATGACATTGGGAGAAATAGAATGTGTGTGAATATTCTCCTCTTTATCTTAGATTGGTAAGAAATAAAAGTTAAGTTTTAATATCAAATCACTAATTCTCTACAATTCATATTATTTACTATTTCAAAAGAGTGCTCCAAAAAAGGAATTTTCTTTGAGGCTAGTCCTCACAACACTTTGGATCATGAATTTTTTCATAATTCCAGGAGCACCTCCAGCCTGTTTATGATGTAGATATGATTATCTTCAATATTAATTGTAGCTGGTTCTTAATATATAAAAACGTTCAATAGATGTTATTATCCAGTGCAGGATAACCCTTTCAGCTTTCTACTGACTTTTCTGAGTCCTTATACTCAGCTCTCTATCCTGGCACGGATTAAATCAATATAACCAATAATCCATCTTCTTTCTTAACCTTTCTAGTTATACCTTCCTCAATCAATTTTTGTCTATTCATTTTGGCCTATCATATCAAACAATAAGAGTTTATTGCCTATATAACCCTAGGGTATCATTTCGAATTGAAATGGCTGAATTTAAACTACTTACTGAATTATCATCAAAACGTAAAACGACTAATTTGGAGGACATATTTTCCAGCATCCCTGGCCCTGTGGAATCTGAAGTAAGTTGGGAGGGTGACTTTCATAAACTTAAAAAATTATTACACAAACAAGTGAGAACTAACTGGGACTTAATGAGCCTGGAAAATTATTTGAAACACAAACTAGTTCCCAGAGGCCTACGACCAAGAACCTTTCCTGCCTTTGAACTACTAACTGAGAATTTAAGAAAGGAATGGGAAAATGCCTTGTTGAAGTGCTCAGCTGAACTGATGGGCATACTAATAAAGCATAACCACCTTGTTCTTGAGGAAGTTGAGAAAGACATCAACTCTATAGGTAAAAAATTAGAAATCTGGGAACAGAATGTGACTTTTCAAAAATGTTTTGAAGAACACAAAAAGGAACTCCAACAATATGAGACCACCATTGTTGAGAGGAAGAAGTCCAAGTTCAATAGGGATAGATCAGATTTTGCCACAGATAAAATATTCAAATGGCAAAAAAGTGGAGACAAATATCCCAGGAGGAATAACCAAGCAAGTAATTATACATCATCTGAAATTGACTCATCAGAAAATGAGGAGAGTGTGGACCAGGGATCAAGAAGGGAGGCTCATAAGAGAGGAGATCCAGAAGTGAGACAGTTTTTTTTAGAGACTGGTCGGACACATCGAGGTCGTCCCCCAAAAGGCGGAAGAGGAGGGGAGGTAAGAAGAGGTGGAAACCGACAAAGATGGGAATCAATGTCTCCAACGAGATATTCCCCCAGGTTTTACAAAAACAAGTAAATCAATTGAATATCATCAACTTGTCCGACCATGTCCTGACTGAGGGCCAAATACAAGTCCTCACTAAAGGTTTGTCTTTCTCACCATCAGTAACATTCAATAGATTTGCCTGGGAAAAGAACCTTCAGTTGTTTGGAAGAAAACTGTTGCTAAAAAAATTCTTTGCCAACAAACAATCATATGAGACAACAATAGTCTCACCAGAAGCTGCTGGTACTAATAGAGATACGGCAATATCTTGGTCTACCCAGGAATTAGAGGCCCTACAAGACCTAGGGGACCTCTGGGAAGGAGAGGATGAGTCTAACGTTGAGGTGGTCACCTCTAGACCTAGATGTAAGAAAAGATCTACTTTCTCCCCTCCAGATAACATCAGCCCTGAAACTAGAGTATTTCTCAACTTGGTCTCACGTGAGTTTGATGAAATCTATAAAAGATCAGGGCAGCGTCGCTTCCCCAAAAATGTCAGCCATATTGAAAAATTGGCCTTGGATGAAATTAAAAGTTGGGTGGATATAGTGGTTAAACCCTCTGATAAAGGGGGAAATGTAGTGCTGTGGCCCAAAACAATGTATGTAAAGGAAGCATACAAACAACTCAATAATGGGCAGTGCTACCAGAGATTACTACTTAACCCTACCTCCAACTATATGGAAATTTACAGCAAGATGATTGAGAGAGCATTTATCAAAAACATCATTTCAAAAGAAGAATATGACTTCTTGAAGATGGAACATCCTAAGATCCCCACCTTTTACCTACTCCCGAAGGTACACAAAAACATTGAAGAACCCCCGGGACGTCCAATTGTGTCAGGTATAGGGGGTTTGTCTGAAAAAGCAAGCATTTTTGTTGACACCCACCTAAGATCATACGTATCACAATTGGCATCATACGTCAAAGATACTCCAGATGTCCTCAAAAAGCTTAATGACATCAGCTTAGAAGAAAATCATATCTTAGTAAGTATGGATGTCGAGTCCCTATATACGTGTATATCCCATGAATTAGGCTTGAAAGCAGCTCAATATTTTTTGAGTATGGAAGGAATAGGAGAATTCCAAACGTTCCTTCTTAAACTATTGGAGTTTGTCCTAAACCGAAATTATTTCGTATTTGATGACCACTTCTACCTCCAGGTAAGAGGTACGGCAATGGGGGCAGCCTGTGCGCCCACATATGCCAACCTCTTCCTGGGTTGGTGGGAGAGGGAGGTGGTCTTTTCTGAAGCCAATGAATCACATCTTGAACATGTAGTAATATGGCTACGCTACATAGACGATGTGTTTATGATCTGGGACGGCACAGAGGGGGAACTTCATATGTTTTTGGAGACTCTTAATAGAAATAATGTCAATATAAAATTAACAATGGAATCAGACAAACAGGAAATTTCTTTTCTTGACTTAAAAATCTATAGAGATGAAAACAACAAACTCTCCACCAAATTGCACCGGAAGGATACTGCCACGAACAGCATATTACACAATTCAAGTTCTCATTTCCCCCCAACAATAACTAATATACCGAAGGGAGAATTCCTTAGATTGAAAAGAAATTGTTCGGACACATTAGTGTTTAATAAAGAAAGTGAAAAATTGGTGGCACGCCTTCGTGAACGAGGATATAGCCACAGATTAATCAAAAAAGCTAAGAATTCAGTCCTTGGACTAAACAGGAATACACTTATCTTTAAAGAAAAATCAAAAACTGAATCTAAGGAGGAAATGAGGTTTGTGGGAGATTTTTGTAAGGAGTGGAGGCTATTGAAGGGTGCTATTCAAAAACACTGGCATGTTCTCCTCTCTGACTCTGATTTGGCCCAAAATCTGGGAACTAAGGTGGCAATGAGTTGGAGGAGGTCCCCAAATATAAGGGACCAATTAGTCCAAAGCCATTTCTCAAGAAAACCATCAGGCTTACCCATAGCCAGGGGCTCATTTCCCTGTGGATCATGTCGCGCATGTGACTTTATTGTACCTACACAAGAAGTGCAGGATAAATATGGCAACACATGCAGAATTCGGGACTTCTTTAATTGCAGAACAACAAATATTGTTTACTGCATATCATGTACTTGTGGGAAATTATATGTGGGAGTTACCACTCGCATGTTCAAGACAAGGATTCTTGAACATGCAGGAACTATTCGCAATGCAGCGAAAGATATCGGGAACTTCAAACAGATAACATCGGTAGCAAGACACTTCCACAAACATCAGAAAGACAGTTCACATAAAATGAAAGCCTTTGGCCTTGAAAAAATTAAACTGGGTATCAGAGGAGGCAATGCTATGCATGAGCTCCTAAAAAAGGAAAGCGAATGGACATTCAGGTTGGGTAGCATGGCACCCAATGGAATGAATGAACATATTAATTATACAGTATTTTTGCAATAGCCTGATTATCAATCACAAAAAATTTTTTTTTAACCCTTATGGAGCGTGCAGTATAGACACATTCACATTAAACCTGACAAATTATCTAAAACCTTCCGGCCCCCTCCCCCCCCACCCCCTCCCCTTCCCCCCCCCCCCTTCTTTTATCCCCTCCTCTCTTATGTCCCCTGTTCTACGCTTCCACCTTTTGAAAAACACACATGTCAAAACATGATTAATTTCTTCCGTAATATAATACATAAATCACTAAACAACTATAAAAAGGTTTTTTTCTTTTTTTAAAAAAAATGACAATAACAGACTGTGAGTAGTTTAAGGGCTCTTCAGGGTTAATAAAAGTTAATAGTCACAGGTTTTTAACATGGATTTCTTATATATTTTTAATTTTTTGTCTTAATCCTCTACCATCATTATTTTTATTTTTATTTTTTCACTGTTTTTGTGTTTATGATTCAGTTTATAATCACAAGCATTCACTTCACCAGGAGGGACTAATTGGTCCTTATTTATCACATAGTCAATTATAATGAAAAGTAAGAGCTAATTTAAAACACACACAAATTGAGCTCTAACACATACCACAGTGTTCAATTATAACCTGTGATATTCACACATTATATAAACACAATCTCACCAATAGCACTTTTATTTTTATTTTTATCTTTATTTTTACTCACAGGATGCAATTTGCGAAATTAACATTCGCTTACATAAAGTGATATAAACTATACACTATAGCAGGACCTGGTATTTGCAAGGGTCTTGAGAGGATGTATTTCTATATATTTTTTACAACAGGATGGAATTGTCATAACTGATAATGTTAGACACATCAGTATTAAAATTTAGCATACGTGTGATCTGCATGCCGGGTTAAAATTCTTTCCTTTCCTTTTCTCTTTTCTGGGTAAAACGTGATGTTTAAAGTGATATGCTCTCCCTCCCATATAGGATTTATGATGTTACTCTAAATGTTTTTTCCTCCCCTCTCTCTCGCTATAAAAATAAGTGTTGCTAATTTGAGTAATGTTCATATTTGGAATATAACGTTATATGTATCTACTGATGATATTTTTATATTTATTTTTATTTTCATTTTTACTTTTACAATACAATAAGTGAACATTAATGTGGTGAACTATATTTATTATGGTCTCCTAATTATCTCTGCTTGGATAAATTCCCCGTCCCCTTTTCCCATTTTTTCAGCCATTAAGTTTCTCTAAAAAATCCATTATTATCCAGGTATATTTAGCTGAATGAGAATATCTGCAATTGTTTCTATTACTTATTTTTAAGCTTTGGCTTAGCTGATTGAAAGGAACACAAGTGTATAGCAATTAATTACATAGGATACAAAACAGCTGATCTACCTGGGGGATTTTAAATAGTGGACACATACGATCAAACGTCAGGCTGGTGATCAAGCACGGTTGTGAAACGTACGTACAGCTGGGACGTGGTGTTCCACAGTCACAGCTCCTCACTGCAGGAGGACGCTGTGCAAAACGGCATGTGAAAACTACCTAATTGGATCCGGCAAAACAGCCATGAAAGCAAGCGGCATCTTGAAAATCCAATTCAGACGCATCGACATAGGACAGTAGAACACACTGTCAATAAGGAGCCAGTAAGACAGTCACTGCAGG
>NW_026969366.1:0-43215 GCF_028390025.1 Pseudophryne corroboree
ATTTTCCAATGCGCAGCTCTTTGCAAAAGAGAGATATTGGCAAGGAAAAGCTGTCTTGTACCTTTGCATTTTTCTCCCAAACGAAGGTCACTAGAAAGAAAATTTTAAAGCCTCCTGTTAGGCCATCATCTACACGACATAGCCCTGAAATTTCCAATGCGCAGCTCTTTGCAAAAGAGAGATATTGGCAAGGAAAAGCTTTCTTGTACCATTGCATTTTTCTCCCAAACGAAGGACACTAGAAAGAAAATTTTAAAGCCTCCTGTTAGACCATCATCTACACGACATAGCCCTGAATTTTCCAATGCGCAGCTCTTTGCAAAAGAGAGATATTGGCAAGGAAAAGCTGTCTTGTACCATTGCATTTTTCTCCCAAACGAAGGACACTAGAAAGAAAATTTTAAAGCCTCCTGTTAGGCCATCATCTACACGACATAGCCCTGAATTTTCCAATGCGCAGCTCTTTGCAAAAGAGAGATATTGGCAAGGAAAAGCTGTCTTGTACCATTGCATTTTTCTCCCAAACGAAGGACACTAGAAAGAAAATTTTAAAGCCTCCTGTTAGACCATCATCTACACGGCATAGCCATGAATTTTCCAATGCGCAGCTCTTTGCAAAAGAGAGATATTGGCAAGGAAAAGCTATCTTGTACCTTTGCATTTTTCTCCCAAACGAAGGACACTAGAATTAAAATTTTAAAGCCTCCTGTTAGGCCATCATCTACACGACATAGCCCTGAATTTTCCAATGCGCAGCTCTTTGCAAAAGAGAGATATTGGCAAGGCAAAGCTGTCTTGTACCTTTGCATTTTTCTCCCAAACGAAGGTCACTAGAAAGAAAATTTTAAAGCCTCCTGTTAGGCCATCATCTACACGACATAGACCTGAATTTTCCAATGCGTAGCTCTTTGCAAAAGAGAGATATTGGCAAGGAAAAGCTGTCTTGTACCTTTGCATTTTTCTCCCAAACGAAGGACACTAGAAAGAAAATTTTAAAGCCTCCTGTTAGGCCATCATCTACACGACATAGCCCTGAATTTTCCAAAGCCCAGCTCTTTGCAAAAGAGAGATATTGGCAAGGAAAAGCTGTCTTGTACCTTTGCATTTTTCTCCCAAACGAAGGACACTAGAATTAAAATTTTAAAGCCTCCTGTTAGGCCATCATCTACACGATATAGCCCTGAATTTTCCAATGCGCAGCTCTTTGCAAAAGAGAGATATTGGCAAGGAAAAGCTGTCTTGTACCTTTGCATTTTTCTCCCAAACGAAGGACACTAGAAAGAAAATTTTAAAGCCTCCTGTTAGGCCATCATCTACACGACATAGCCCTGAATTTTCCAATGCGCAGCTCTTTGCAAAAGAGAGATATTGGCAAGGAAAAGCTGTATTGTACCATTGCATTTTTCTCCCAAACGAAGGACACTAGAAAGAAAATTTTAAAGCCTCCTGTTAGGCCATCATCTACACGACATAGCCCTGAATTTTCCAAAGCCCAGCTCTTTGCAAAAGAGAGATATTGGCAAGGAAAAGCTGTCTTGTACCATTGCATTTTTCTCCCAAACGAAGGACACTAGAAAGAAAATTTTAAAGCCTCCTGTTAGACCATCATCTACACGACATAGCCCTGAATTTTCCAATGCGCAGCTCTTTGCAAAAGAGAGATATTGGCAAGGAAAAGCTGTCTTGTACCATTGCATTTTTCTCCCAAACGAAGGACACTAGAAAGAAAATTTTAAAGCCTCCTGTTAGGCCATCATCTACACGACATAGCCCTGAATTTTCCAATGCGCAGCTCTTTGCAAAAGAGAGATATTGGCAAGGAAAAGCTGTCTTGTACCTTTGCATTTTTCTCACAAACGAAGTTCACTAGAAAGAAAATTTTAAAGCCTCCTGTTAGGCCATCATCTACACGACATAGCCCTGAATTTTCCAATGCGCAGCTCTTTGCAAAAGAGAGATATTGGCAAGGAAAAGCTGTCTTGTACCATTGCATTTTTCTCCCAAACGAAGGACACTAGAAAGAAAATTTTAAAGCCTCCTGTTAGACCATCATCTACACGGCATAGCCATGAATTTTCCAATGCGCAGCTCTTTGCAAAAGAGAGATATTGGCAAGGAAAAGCTGTCTTGTACCTTTGCATTTTTCTCCCAAACGAAGGACACTAGAATTGAAATTTTAAAGCCTCCTGTTAGGCCATCATCTACACGATATAGCCCTGAATTTTCCAATGCGCAGCTCTTTGCAAAAGAGAGATATTGGCAAGGAAAAGCTGTCTTGTACCTTTGCATTTTTCTCCCAAACGAAGGTCACTAGAAAGAAAATTTTAAAGCCTCCTGTTAAGCCATCATCTACACGACATAGCCCTGAATTTTCCAATGCGTAGCTCTTTGCAAAAGAGAGATATTGGCAAGGAAAAGCTGTCTTGTACCTTTGCATTTTTCTCCCAAACGAAGGACACTAGAAAGAAAATTTTAAAGCCTCCTGTTAGGCCATCATCTACACGACATAGCCCTGAATTTTCCAATGCGCAGCTCTTTGCAAAAGAGAGATATTGGCAAGGAAAAGCTGTCTTGTACCTTTGCATTTTTCTCCCAAACGAAGGACACTAGAATTAAAATTTTAAAGCCTCCTGTTAGGCCATCATCTACACGACATAGCCCTGAATTTTCCAATGCGCAGCTCTTTGCAAAAGAGAGATATTGGCAAGGACAAGCTGTCTTGTACCTTTGCATTTTTCTCCCAAACGAAGGTCACTAGAAAGAAAATTTTAAAGCCTCCTGTTAGGCCATCATCTACACTACATAGCCCTGAATTTTCCAATGCGTAGCTCTTTGCAAAAGAGAGATAGTGGCAAGGAAAAGCTGTCTTGTACCTTTGCATTTTTCTCCCAAACGAAGGACACTAGAAAGAAAATTTTAAAGCCTCCTGTTAGGCCATCATCTACACGACATAGCCCTGAATTTTCCAATGCGCAGCTCTTTGCAAAAGAGAGATATTGGCAAGGAAAAGCTGTCTTGTACCTTTGCATTTTTCTCCCAAACGAAGGACACTAGAATTAAAATTTTAAAGCCTCCTGTTAGGCCATCATCTACACGACATAGCCCTGAATTTTCCAATGCGCAGCTCTTTGCAAAAGAGAGATATTGGCAAGGACAAGCTGTCTTGTACCTTTGCATTTTTCTCCCAAACGAAGGTCACTAGAAAGAAAATTTTAAAGCCTCCTGTTAGGCCATCATCTACACGACATAGCCCTGAATTTTCCAATGCGTAGCTCTTTGCAAAAGAGAGATATTGGCAAGGAAAAGCTGTCTTGTACCATTGCATTTTTCTCCCAAACGAAGGACACTAGAAAGAAAATTTTAAAGCCTCCTGTTAGGCCATCATCTACACGGCATAGCCATGAATTTTCCAATGCGCAGCTCTTTGCAAAAGAGAGATATTGGCAAGGAAAAGCTATCTTGTACCTTTGCATTTTTCTCCCAAACGAAGGACACTAGAATTAAAATTTTAAAGCCTCCTGTTAGGCCATTATCTACACGACATAGCCCTGAATTTTCCAATGCGCAGCTCTATGCAAAAGAGAGATATTGGCAAGGAAAAGCTGTCTTGTACCTTTGCATTTTTCTCCCAAACGAAGGTCACTAGAAAGAAAATTTTAAAGCCTCCTGTTAGGCCATCATCTACACGACATAGCCCTGAATTTTCCAATGCGCAGCTCTTTGCAAAAGAGAGATATTGGCAAGGAAAAGCTGTCTTGTACCATTGCATTTTTCTCCCAAACGAAGGACACTAGAAAGAAAATTTTAAAGCCTCCTGTTAGACCATCACCTACACGGCATAGCCATGAATTTTCCAATGCGCAGCTCTTTGCAAAAGAGAGATATTGGCAAGGAAAAGCTGTCTTGTACCTTTGCATTTTTCTCCCAAACGAAGGACACTAGAATTAAAATTTTAAAGCCTCCTGTTAGGCCATCATCTACACGATATAGCCCTGAATTTTCCAATGCGCAGCTCTTTGCAAAAGAGAGATATTGGCAAGGAAAAGCTGTCTTGTACCTTTGCATTTTTCTCCCAAACGAAGGACACTAGAAAGAAAATTTTAAAGCCTCCTGTTAGGCCATCATCTACACGACATAGCCCTGAATTTTCCAATGCGCAGCACTTTGCAAAAGAGAGATATTGGCAAGGAAAAGCTGTATTGTACCATTGCATTTTTCTCCCAAACGAAGGACACTAGAAAGAAAATTTTAAAGCCTCCTGTTAGGCCATCATCTACACGACATAGCCCTGAATTTTCCAAAGCCCAGCTCTTTGCAAAAGAGAGATATTGGCAAGGAAAAGCTGTCTTGTACCATTGCATTTTTCTCCCAAACGAAGGACACTAGAAAGAAAATTGTAAAGCCTCCTGTTAGACCATCATCTACACGACATAGCCCTGAATTTTCCAATGCGCAGCTCTTTGCAAAAGAGAGATATTGGCAAGGACAAGCTGTCTTGTACCTTTGCATTTTTCTCCCAAACGAAGGTCACTAGAAAGAAAATATTAAAGCCTCCTGTTAGGCCATCATCTACACGACATAGCCCTGAATTTTCCAATGCGTAGCTCTTTGCAAAAGAGAGATATTGGCAAGGAAAAGCTGTCTTGTACCATTGCATTTTTCTCCCAAACGAAGGATACTAGAAAGAAAATTTTAAAGCCTCCTGTTAGGCCATCATCTACACGGCATAGCCATGAATTTTCCAATGCGCAGCTCTTTGCAAAAGAGAGATATTGGCAAGGAAAAGCTATCTTGTACCTTTGCATTTTTCTCCCAAACGAAGGACACTAGAATTAAAATTTTAAAGCCTCCTGTTAGGCCATTATCTACACGACATAGCCCTGAATTTTCCAATGCGCAGCTCTATGCAAAAGAGAGATATTGGCAAGGAAAAGCTGTCTTGTACCTTTGCATTTTTCTCCCAAACGAAGGTCACTAGAAAGAAAATTTTAAAGCCTCCTGTTAGGCCATCATCTACACGACATAGCCCTGAATTTTCCAATGCGTAGCTCTTTGCAAAAGAGAGATATTGGCAAGGAAAAGCTGTCTTGTACCTTTGCATTTTTCTCCCAAACGAAGGACACTAGAAAGAAAATTTTAAAGCCTCCTGTTAGGCCATCATCTACACGACATAGCCCTGAATTTTCCAATGCGCAGCTCTTTGCAAAAGAGAGATATTGGCAAGGAAAAGCTGTCTTGTACCATTGCATTTTTCTCCCAAACGAAGGACACTAGAAAGAAAATTTTAAAGCCTCCTGTTAGACCATCATCTACACGGCATAGCCATGAATTTTCCAATGCGCAGCTCTTTGCAAAAGAGAGATATTGGCAAGGAAAAGCTGTCTTGTACCTTTGCATTTTTCTCCCAAACGAAGGACACTAGAATTAAAATTTTAAAGCCTCCTGTTAGGCCATCATCTACACGATATAGCCCTGAATTTTCCAATGCGCAGCTCTTTGCAAAAGAGAGATATTGGCAAGGAAAAGCTTTCTTGTACCTTTGCATTTTTCTCCCAAACGAAGGACACTAGAAAGAAAATTTTAAAGCCTCCTGTTAGGCCATCATCTACACGACATAGCCCTGAATTTTCCAATGCGCAGCTCTTTGCAAAAGAGAGATATTGGCAAGGAAAAGCTGTCTTGTACCTTTGCATTTTTCTCCCAAACGAAGGACACTAGAATTAAAATTTTAAAGCCTCCTGTTAGGCCATCATCTACACGACATAGCCCTGAATTTTCCAATGCGCAGCTCTTTGCAAAAGAGAGATATTGGCAAGGACAAGCTGTCTTGTACCTTTGCATTTTTCTCCCAAACGAAGGTCACTAGAAAGAAAATTTTAAAGCCTCCTGTTAGGCCATCATCTACACGACATAGCCCTGAATTTTCCAATGCGTAGCTCTTTGCAAAAGAGAGATATTGGCAAGGAAAAGCTGTCTTGTACCATTGCATTTTTCTCCCAAACGAAGGACACTAGAAAGAAAATTTTAAAGCCTCCTGTTAGGCCATCATCTACACGGCATAGCCATGAATTTTCCAATGCGCAGCTCTTTGCAAAAGAGAGATATTGGCAAGGAAAAGCTGTCTTGTACCTTTGCATTTTTCTCCCAAACGAAGGACACTAGAAAGAAAATTTTAAAGCCTCCTGTTAGGCCATCATCTACACGACATAGCCCTGAATTTTCCAATGCGCAGCTCTTTGCAAAAGAGAGATATTGGCAAGGAAAAGCTGTCTTGTACCATTGCATTTTTCTCCCAAACGAAGGACACTAGAAAGAAAATTTTAAAGCCTCCTGTTAGAACATCATCTACACGGCATAGCCATTAATTTTCCAATGCGCAGCTCTTTGCAAAAGAGAGATATTGGCAAGGAAAAGCTGTCTTGTACCTTTGCATTTTTCTCCCAAACGAAGGACACTAGAATTAAAATTTTAAAGCCTCCTGTTAGGCCATCATCTACACGATATAGCCCTGAATTTTCCAATGCGCAGCTCTTTGCAAAAGAGAGATATTGGCAAGGAAAAGCTGTCTTGTACCTTTGCATTTTTCTCCCAAACGAAGGACACTAGAAAGAAAATTTTAAAGCCTCCTGTTAGGCCATCATCTACACGACATAGCCCTGAATTTTCCAATGCGCAGCTCTTTGCAAAAGAGAGATATTGGCAAGGAAAAGCTGTATTGTACCATTGCATTTTTCTCCCAAACGAAGGACACTAGAAAGAAAATTTTAAAGCCTCCTGTTAGGCCATCATCTACACGACATAGCCCTGAATTTTCCAAAGCCCAGCTCTTTGCAAAAGAGAGATATTGGCAAGGAAAAGCTGTCTTGTACCATTGCATTTTTCTCCCAAACGAAGGACACTAGAAAGAAAATTTTAAAGCCTCCTGTTAGACCATCATCTACACGACATAGCCCTGAATTTTCCAATGCGCAGCTCTTTGCAAAAGAGAGATATTGGCAAGGAAAAGCTGTCTTGTACCATTGCATTTTTCTCCCAAACGAAGGACACTAGAAAGAAAATTTTAAAGCCTCCTGTTAGGCCATCATCTACACGACATAGCCCTGAATTTTCCAATGCGCAGCTCTTTGCAAAAGAGAGATATTGGCAAGGAAAAGCTGTCTTGTACCTTTGCATTTTTCTCACAAACGAAGTTCACTAGAAAGAAAATTTTAAAGCCTCCTGTTAGGCCATCATCTACACGACATAGCCCTGAATTTTCCAATGCGCAGCTCTTTGCAAAAGAGAGATATTGGCAAGGAAAAGCTGTCTTGTACCATTGCATTTTTCTCCCAAACGAAGGACACTAGAAAGAAAATTTTAAAGCCTCCTGTTAGACCATCATCTACACGGCATAGCCATGAATTTTCCAATGCGCAGCTCTTTGCAAAAGAGAGATATTGGCAAGGAAAAGCTGTCTTGTACCTTTGCATTTTTCTCCCAAACGAAGGACACTAGAATTGAAATTTTAAAGCCTCCTGTTAGGCCATCATCTACACGATATAGCCCTGAATTTTCCAATGCGCAGCTCTTTGCAAAAGAGAGATATTGGCAAGGAAAAGCTGTCTTGTACCTTTGCATTTTTCTCCCAAACGAAGGTCACTAGAAAGAAAATTTTAAAGCCTCCTGTTAAGCCATCATCTACACGACATAGCCCTGAATTTTCCAATGCGTAGCTCTTTGCAAAAGAGAGATATTGGCAAGGAAAAGCTGTCTTGTACCTTTGCATTTTTCTCCCAAACGAAGGACACTAGAAAGAAAATTTTAAAGCCTCCTGTTAGGCCATCATCTACACGACATAGCCCTGAATTTTCCAATGCGCAGCTCTTTGCAAAAGAGAGATATTGGCAAGGAAAAGCTGTCTTGTACCTTTGCATTTTTCTCCCAAACGAAGGTCACTAGAAAGAAAATTTTAAAGCCTCCTGTTAGGCCATCATCTACACGACATAGCCCTGAATTTTCCAATGCGCAGCTCTTTGCAAAAGAGAGATATTGGCAAGGAAAAGCTGTCTTGTAACTTTGCATTTTTCTCCCAAACGAAGGACACTAGAAAGAAAATTTTAAAGCCTCCTGTTTAGACCATCATCTACACGGCATAGCCATGAATTTTCCAATGCGCAGCTCTTTGCAAAAGAGAGATATTGGCAAGGAAAAGCTGTCTTGTACCTTTGCATTTTTCTCCCAAACGAAGGACACTAGAATTAAAATTTTAAAGCCTCCTGTTAGGCCATCATCTACACGACATAGCCCTGAATTTTCCAATGCGCAGCTCTTTGCAAAAGAGAGATATTGGCAAGGACAAGCTGTCTTGTACCTTTGCATTTTTCTCCCAAACGAAGGTCACTAGAAAGAAAATTTTAAAGCCTCCTGTTAGGCCATCATCTACACGACATAGCCCTGAATTTTCCAATGCGTAGCTCTTTGCAAAAGAGAGATATTGGCAAGGAAAAGCTGTCTTGTACCTTTGCATTTTTCTCCCAAACGAAGGTCACTAGAAAGAAAATTTTAAAGCCTCCTGTTAGGCCATCATCTACACGACATATCCCTGAATTTTCCAATGCGTAGCTCTTTGCAAAAGAGAGATATTGGCAAGGAAAAGCTGTCTTGTACCATTGCATTTTTCTCCCAAACGAAGGACACTAGAAAGAAAATTTTAAAGCCTCCTGTTAGGCCATCATCTACACGGCATAGCCATGAATTTTCCAATGCGCAGCTCTTTGCAAAAGAGAGATATTGGCAAGGAAAAGCTATCTTGTACCTTTGCATTTTTCTCCCAAACGAAGGACACTAGAATTAAAATTTTAAAGCCTCCTGTTAGGCCATTATCTACACGACATAGCCCTGAATTTTCCAATGCGCAGCTCTATGCAAAAGAGAGATATTGGCAAGGAAAAGCTGTCTTGTACCTTTGCATTTTTCTCCCAAACGAAGGTCACTAGAAAGAAAATTTTAAAGCCTCCTGTTAGGCCATCATCTACACGACATAGCCCTGAATTTTCCAATGCGTAGCTCTTTGCAAAAGAGAGATATTGGCAAGGAAAAGCTGTCTTGTACCTTTGCATTTTTCTCCCAAACGAAGGACACTAGAAAGAAAATTTTAAAGCCTCCTGTTAGGCCATCATCTACACGACATAGCCCTGAATTTTCCAATGCGCAGCTCTTTGCAAAAGAGAGATATTGGCAAGGACAAGCTGTCTTGTACCTTTGCATTTTTCTCCCAAACGAAGGTCACTAGAAAGAAAATTTTAAAGCCTCCTGTTAGGCCATCATCTACACGACATAGCCCTGAATTTTCCAATGCGTAGCTCTTTGCAAAAGAGAGATATTGGCAAGGAAAAGCTGTCTTGTACCATTGCATTTTTCTCCCAAACGAAGGACACTAGAAAGAAAATTTTAAAGCCTCCTGTTAGGCCATCATCTACACGGCATAGCCATGAATTTTCCAATGCGCAGCTCTTTGCAAAAGAGAGATATTGGCAAGGAAAAGCTATCTTGTACCTTTGCATTTTTCTCCCAAACGAAGGACACTAGAATTAAAATTTTAAAGCCTCCTGTTAGGCCATTATCTACACGACATAGCCCTGAATTTTCCAATGCGCAGCTCTATGCAAAAGAGAGATATTGGCAAGGAAAAGCTGTCTTGTACCTTTGCATTTTTCTCCCAAACGAAGGTCACTAGAAAGAAAATTTTAAAGCCTCCTGTTAGGCCATCATCTACACGACATAGCCCTGAATTTTCCAATGCGTAGCTCTTTGCAAAAGAGAGATATTGGCAAGGAAAAGCTGTCTTGTACCTTTGCATTTTTCTCCCAAACGAAGGACACTAGAAAGAAAATTTTAAAGCCTCCTGTTAGGCCATCATCTACACGACATAGCCCTGAATTTTCCAATGCGCAGCTCTTTGCAAAAGAGAGATATTGGCAAGGAAAAGCTGTCTTGTACCATTGCATTTTTCTCCCAAACGAAGGACACTAGAAAGAAAATTTTAAAGCCTCCTGTTAGACCATCACCTACACGGCATAGCCATGAATTTTCCAATGCGCAGCTCTTTGCAAAAGAGAGATATTGGCAAGGAAAATCTGTCTTGTACCTTTGCATTTTTCTCCCAAACGAAGGACACTAGAATTAAAATTTTAAAGCCTCCTGTTAGGCCATCATCTACACGATATAGCCCTGAATTTTCCAATGCGCAGCTCTTTGCAAAAGAGAGATATTGGCAAGGAAAAGCTGTCTTGTACCTTTGCATTTTTCTCCCAAACGAAGGACACTAGAAAGAAAATTTTAAAGCCTCCTGTTAGGCCATCATCTACACGACATAGCCCTGAATTTTCCAATGCGCAGCACTTTGCAAAAGAGAGATATTGGCAAGGAAAAGCTGTATTGTACCATTGCATTTTTCTCCCAAACGAAGGACACTAGAAAGAAAATTTTAAAGCCTCCTGTTAGGCCATCATCTACACGACATAGCCCTGAATTTTCCAAAGCCCAGCTCTTTGCAAAAGAGAGATATTGGCAAGGAAAAGCTGTCTTGTACCATTGCATTTTTCTCCCAAACGAAGGACACTAGAAAGAAAATTTTAAAGCCTCCTGTTAGACCATCATCTACACGACATAGCCCTGAATTTTCCAATGCGCAGCTCTTTGCAAAAGAGAGATATTGGCAAGGAAAAGCTGTCGTGTACCATTGCATTTTTCTCCCAAACGAAGGACACTAGAAAGAAAATTTTAAAGCCTCCTGTTAGGCCATCATCTACACGACATAGCCCTGAATTTTCCAATGCGCAGCTCTTTGCAAAAGAGAGATATTGGCAAGGAAAAGCTGTCTTGTACCTTTGCATTTTTCTCCCAAACGAAGTTCACTAGAAAGAAAATTTTAAAGCCTCCTGTTAGGCCATCATCTACACGACATAGCCCTGAATTTTCCAATGCGCAGCTCTTTGCAAAAGAGAGATATTGGCAAGGAAAAGCTGTCTTGTACCATTGCATTTTTCTCCCAAACGAAGGACACTAGAAAGAAAATTTTAAAGCCTCCTGTTAGACCATCATCTACACGGCATAGCCATGAATTTTCCAATGCGCAGCTCTTTGCAAAAGAGAGATATTGGCAAGGAAAAGCTGTCTTGTACCTTTGCATTTTTCTCCCAAACGAAGGACACTAGAATTGAAATTTTAAAGCCTCCTGTTAGGCCATCATCTACACGATATAGCCCTGAATTTTCCAATGCGCAGCTTTTTGCAAAAGAGAGATATTGGCAAGGAAAAGCGGTCTTGTACCTTTGCATTTTTCTCCCAAACGAAGGTCACTAGAAAGAAAATTTTAAAGCCTCCTGTTAAGCCATCATCTACACGACATAGCCCTGAATTTTCCAATGCGTAGCTCTTTGCAAAAGAGAGATATTGGCAAGGAAAAGCTGTCTTGTACCTTTGCATTTTTCTCCCAAACGAAGGACACTAGAAAGAAAATTTTAAAGCCTCCTGTTAGGCCATCATCTACACGACATAGCCCTGAATTTTCCAATGCGCAGCTCTTTGCAAAAGAGAGATATTGGCAAGGAAAAGCTGTCTTGTACCTTTGCATTTTTCTCCCAAACGAAGGTCACTAGAAAGAAAATTTTAAAGCCTCCTGTTAAGCCATCATCTACACGACATAGCCCTGAATTTTCCAATGCGTAGCTCTTTGCAAAAGAGAGATATTGGCAAGGAAAAGCTGTCTTGTACCTTTGCATTTTTCTCCCAAACGAAGGACACTAGAAAGAAAATTTTAAAGCCTCCTGTTAGGCCATCATCTACACGACATAGCCCTGAATTTTCCAATGCGCAGCTCTTTGCAAAAGAGAGATATTGGCAAGGTAAAAGCTGTATTGTACCATTGCATTTTTCTCCCAAACGAAGGACACTAGAAAGAAAATTTTAAAGCCTCCTGTTAGGCCATCATCTACACGACATAGCCCTGAATTTTCCAAAGCCCAGCTCTTTGCAAAAGAGAGGTATTGGCAAGGAAAAGCTGTCTTGTACCATTGCATTTTTCTCCCAAACGAAGGACACTAGAAAGAAAATTTTAAAGCCTCCTGTTAGACCATCATCTACACGGCATAGCCATGAATTTTCCAATGCGCAGCTCTTTGCAAAAGAGAGATATTGGCAAGGAAAAGCTGTCTTGTACCTTTGCATTTTTCTCCCAAACGAAGGACACTAGAATTAAAATTTTAAAGCCTCCTGTTAGGCCATCATCTACACGACATAGCCCTGAATTTTCCAATGCGCAGCTCTTTGCAAAAGAGAGATATTGGCAAGGACAAGCTGTCTTGTACCTTTGCATTTTTCTCCCAAACGAAGGTCACTAGAAAGAAAATTTTAAAGCCTCCTGTTAGGCCATCATCTACACGACATAGCCCTGAATTTTCCAATGCGTAGCTCTTTGCAAAAGAGAGATATTGGCAAGGAAAAGCTGTCTTGTACCTTTGCATTTTTCTCCCAAACGAAGGTCACTAGAAAGAAAATTTTAAAGCCTCCTGTTAGGCCATCATCTACACGACATAGCCCTGAATTTTCCAATGCGCAGCTCTTTGCAAAAGAGAGATATTGGCAAGGAAAAGCTGTATTGCACCATTGCATTTTTCTCCCAAACGAAGGACACTAGAAAGAAAATTTTAAAGCCTCCTGTTAGGCCATCATCTACACGACATAGCCCTGAATTTTCCAAAGCCCAGCTCTTTGCAAAAGAGAGGTATTGGCAAGGAAAAGCTGTCTTGTACCATTGCATTTTTCTCCCAAACGAAGGACACTAGAAAGAAAATTTTAAAGCCTCCTGTTAGACCATCATCTACACGGCATAGCCATGAATTTTCCAATGCGCAGCTCTTTGCAAAAGAGAGATATTGGCAAGGAAAAGCTGTCTTGTACCTTTGCATTTTTCTCCCAAACGAAGGACACTAGAATTAAAATTTTAAAGCCTCCTGTTAGGCCATCATCTACACGACATAGCCCTGAATTTTCCAATGCGCAGCTCTTTGCAAAAGAGAGATATTGGCAAGGACAAGCTGTCTTGTACCTTTGCATTTTTCTCCCAAACGAAGGACACTAGAAAGAAAATTTTAAAGCCTCCTGTTAGACCATCATCTACACGGCATAGCCATGAATTTTCCAATGCGCAGCTCTTTGCAAAAGAGAGATATTGGCAAGGAAAAGCTGTCTTGTACCTTTGCATTTTTCTCCCAAACGAAGGACACTAGAATTAAAATTTTAAAGCCTCCTGTTAGGCCATCATCTACACGACATAGCCCTGAATTTTCCAATGCGCAGCTCTTTGCAAAAGAGAGATATTGGCAAGGACAAGCTGTCTTGTACCTTTGCATTTTTCTCCCAAACGAAGGTCACTAGAAAGAAAATTTTAAAGCCTCCTGTTAGGCCATCATCTACACGACATAGCCCTGAATTTTCCAATGCGTAGCTCTTTGCAAAAGAGAGATATTGGCAAGGAAAAGCTGTCTTGTACCTTTGCATTTTTCTCCCAAACGAAGGTCACTAGAAAGAAAATTTTAAAGCCTCCTGTTAGGCCATCATCTACACGACATAGCCCTGAATTTTCCAATGCGTAGCTCTTTGCAAAAGAGAGATATTGGCAAGGAAAAGCTGTCTTGTACCTTTGCATTTTTCTCCCAAACGAAGGACACTAGAAAGAAAATTTTAAAGCCTCCTGTTAGGCCATCATCTACACGGCATAGCCATGAATTTTCCAATGCGCAGCTCTTTGCAAAAGAGAGATATTGGCAAGGAAAAGCTATCTTGTACCTTTGCATTTTTCTCCCAAACGAAGGACACTAGAATTAAAATTTTAAAGCCTCCTGTTAGGCCATTATCTACACGACATAGCCCTGAATTTTCCAATGCGCAGCTCTATGCAAAAGAGAGATATTGGCAAGGAAAAGCTGTCTTGTACCTTTGCATTTTTCTCCCAAACGAAGGTCACTAGAAAGAAAATTTTAAAGCCTCCTGTTAGGCCATCATCTACACGACATAGCCCTGAATTTTCCAATGCGTAGCTCTTTGCAAAAGAGAGATATTGGCAAGGAAAAGCTGTCTTGTACCTTTGCATTTTTCTCCCAAACGAAGGACACTAGAAAGAAAATTTTAAAGCCTCCTGTTAGGCCATCATCTACACGACATAGCCCTGAATTTTCCAATGCGCAGCTCTTTGCAAAAGAGAGATATTGGCAAGGAAAAGCTGTCTTGTACCATTGCATTTTTCTCCCAAACGAAGGACACTAGAAAGAAAATTTTAAAGCCTCCTGTTAGGCCATCATCTACACGACATAGCCCTGAATTTTCCAATGCGTAGCTCTTTGCAAAAGAGAGATATTGGCAAGGAAAAGCTGTCTTGTACCTTTGCATTTTTCTCCCAAACGAAGGTCACTAGAAAGAAAATTTTAAAGCCTCCTGTTAGGCCATCATCTACACGACATAGCCCTGAATTTTCCAATGCGTAGCTCTTTGCAAAAGAGAGATATTGGCAAGGAAAAGCTGTCTTGTACCATTGCATTTTTCTCCCAAACGAAGGACACTAGAAAGAAAATTTTAAAGCCTCCTGTTAGGCCATCATCTACACGGCATAGCCATGAATTTTCCAATGCGCAGCTCTTTGCAAAAGAGAGATATTGGCAAGGAAAAGCTATCTTGTACCTTTGCATTTTTCTCCCAAACGAAGGACACTAGAATTAAAATTTTAAAGCCTCCTGTTAGGCCATTATCTACACGACATAGCCCTGAATTTTCCAATGCGCAGCTCTATGCAAAAGAGAGATATTGGCAAGGAAAAGCTGTCTTGTACCTTTGCATTTTTCTCCCAAACGAAGGTCACTAGAAAGAAAATTTTAAAGCCTCCTGTTAGGCCATCATCTACACGACATAGCCCTGAATTTTCCAATGCGTAGCTCTTTGCAAAAGAGAGATATTGGCAAGGAAAAGCTGTCTTGTACCTTTGCATTTTTCTCCCAAACGAAGGACACTAGAAAGAAAATTTTAAAGCCTCCTGTTAGGCCATCATCTACACGACATAGCCCTGAATTTTCCAATGCGCAGCTCTTTGCAAAAGAGAGATATTGGCAAGGAAAAGCTGTCTTGTACCATTGCATTTTTCTCCCAAACGAAGGACACTAGAAAGAAAATTTTAAAGCCTCCTGTTAGACCATCATCTACACGACATAGCCATGAATTTTCCAATGCGCAGCTCTTTGCAAAAGAGAGATATTAGCAAGGAAAAGCTGTCTTGTACCTTTGCATTTTTCTCCCAAACGAAGGACACTAGAATTAAAATTTTAAAGCCTCCTGTTAGGCCATCATCTACACGATATAGCCCTGAATTTTCCAATGCGCAGCTCTTTGCAAAAGAGAGATATTGGCAAGGAAAAGCTGTCTTGTACATTTGCATTTTTCTCCCAAACGAAGGACACTAGAAAGAAAATTTTAAAGCCTCCTGTTAGGCCATCATCTACACGACATAGCCCTGAATTTTCCAATGCGCAGCACTTTGCAAAAGAGAGATATTGGCAAGGAAAAGCTGTATTGTACCATTGCATTTTTCTCCCAAACGAAGGACACTAGAAAGAAAATTTTAAAGCCTCCTGTTAGGCCATCATCTACACGACATAGCCCTGAATTTTCCAAAGCCCAGCTCTTTGCAAAAGAGAGATATTGGCAAGGAAAAGCTGTCTTGTACCATTGCATTTTTGTCCCAAACGAAGGACACTAGAAAGAAAATTTTAAAGCCTCCTGTTAGACCATCATCTACACGACATAGCCCTGAATTTTCCAATGCGCAGCTCTTTGCAAAAGAGAGATATTGGCAAGGAAAAGCTGTCTTGTACCATTGCATTTTTCTCCCAAACGAAGGACACTAGAAAGAAAATTTTAAAGCCTCCTGTTAGGCCATCATCTACACGACATAGCCCTGAATTTTCCAATGCGCAGCTCTTTGCAAAAGAGAGATATTGGCAAGGAAAAGCTGTCTTGTACCTTTGCATTTTTCTCCCAAACGAAGTTCACTAGAAAGAAAATTTTAAAGCCTCCTGTTAGGCCATCATCTACACGACATAGCCCTGAATTTTCCAATGCGCAGCTCTTTGCAAAAGAGAGATATTGGCAAGGAAAAGCTGTCTTGTACCATTGCATTTTTCTCCCAAACGAAGGACACTAGAAAGAAAATTTTAAAGCCTCCTGTTAGACCATCATCTACACGGCATAGCCATGAATTTTCCAATGCGCAGCTCTTTGCAAAAGAGAGATATTGGCAAGGAAAAGCTGTCTTGTACCTTTGCATTTTTCTCCCAAACGAAGGTCACTAGAAAGAAAATTTTAAAGCCTCCTGTTAAGCCATCATCTACACGACATAGCCCTGAATTTTCCAATGCGTAGCTCTTTGCAAAAGAGAGATATTGGCAAGGAAAAGCTGTCTTGTACCTTTGCATTTTTCTCCCAAACGAAGGACACTAGAAAGAAAATATTAAAGCCTCCTGTTAGGCCATCATCTACACGACATAGCCCTGAATTTTCCAATGCGCAGCTCTTTGCAAAAGAGAGATATTGGCAAGGAAAAGCTGTCTTGTACCTTTGCATTTTTCTCCCAAACGAAGGTCACTAGAAAGAAAATATTAAAGCCTCCTGTTAGGCCATCATCTACACGACATATCCCTGAATTTTCCAATGCGCAGCTCTTTGCAAAAGAGAGATATTGGCAAGGAAAAGCTGTCTTGTACCTTTGCATTTTTCTCCCAAACGAAGGACACTAGAAAGAAAATTTTAAAGCCTCCTGTTTAGACCATCATCTACACGGCATAGCCATGAATTTTCCAATGCGCAGCTCTTTGCAAAAGAGAGATATTGGCAAGGAAAAGCTGTCTTGTACCTTTGCATTTTTCTCCCAAACGAAGGACACTAGAATTAAAATTTTAAAGCCTCCTGTTAGGCCATCATCTACACGACATAGCCCTGAATTTTCCAATGCGCAGCTCTTTGCAAAAGAGAGATATTTTCAAGGACAAGCTGTCTTGTACCTTTGCATTTTTCTCCCAAACGAAGGTCACTAGAAAGAAAATTTTAAAGCCTCCTGTTAGGCCATCATCTACACGACATAGCCCTGAATTTTCCAATGCGTAGCTCTTTGCAAAAGAGAGATATTGGCAAGGAAAAGCTGTCTTGTACCTTTGCATTTTTCTCCCAAACGAAGGTCACTAGAAAGAAAATTTTAAAGCCTCCTGTTAGGCCATCATCTACACGACATATCCCTGAATTTTCCAATGCGTAGCTCTTTGCAAAAGAGAGATATTGGCAAGGAAAAGCTGTCTTGTACCATTGCATTTTTCTCCCAAACGAAGGACACTAGAATTAAAATTTTAAAGCCTCCTGTTAGGCCATTATCTACACGACATAGCCCTGAATTTTCCAATGCGCAGCTCTTTGCAAAAGAGAGATATTGGCAAGGAAAAGCTGTATTGTACCATTGCATTTTTCTCCCAAACGAAGGACACTAGAAAGAAAATTTTAAAGCCTCCTGTTAGGCCATCATCTACACGACATAGCCCTGAATTTTCCAATGCGCAGCTCTTTGCAAAAGAGAGATATTGGCAAGGAAAAGCTGTCTTGTACCTTTGCATTTTTCTCCCAAACGAAGGTCACTAGAAAGAAAATTTTAAAGCCTCCTGTTAGGCCATCATCTACACGACATAGCCCTGAATTTTCCAATGCGTAGCTCTTTGCAAAAGAGAGATATTGGCAAGGAAAAGCTGTCTTGTACCTTTGCATTTTTCTCCCAAACGAAGGTCACTAGAAAGAAAATTTTAAAGCCTCCTGTTAGGCCATCATCTACACGACATATCCCTGAATTTTCCAATGCGTAGCTCTTTGCAAAAGAGAGATATTGGCAAGGAAAAGCTGTCTTGTACCATTGCATTTTTCTCCCAAACGAAGGACACTAGAAAGAAAATTTTAAAGCCTCCTGTTAGGCCATCATCTACACGGCATAGCCATGAATTTTCCAATGCGCAGCTCTTTGCAAAAGAGAGATATTAGCAAGGAAAAGCTGTCTTGTACCTTTGCATTTTTCTCCCAAACGAAGGACACTAGAATTAAAATTTTAAAGCCTCCTGTTAGGCCATCATCTACACGATATAGCCCTGAATTTTCCAATGCGCAGCTCTTTGCAAAAGAGAGATATTGGCAAGGAAAAGCTGTCTTGTACATTTGCATTTTTCTCCCAAACGAAGGACACTAGAAAGAAAATTTTAAAGCCTCCTGTTAGGCCATCATCTACACGACATAGCCCTGAATTTTCCAATGCGCAGCACTTTGCAAAAGAGAGATATTGGCAAGGAAAAGCTGTATTGTACCATTGCATTTTTCTCCCAAACGAAGGACACTAGAAAGAAAATTTTAAAGCCTCCTGTTAGGCCATCATCTACACGACATAGCCCTGAATTTTCCAAAGCCCAGCTCTTTGCAAAAGAGAGATATTGGCAAGGAAAAGCTGTCTTGTACCATTGCATTTTTCTCCCAAACGAAGGACACTAGAAAGAAAATTTTAAAGCCTCCTGTTAGACCATCATCTACACGACATAGCCCTGAATTTTCCAATGCGCAGCTCTTTGCAAAAGAGAGATATTGGCAAGGAAAAGCTGTCTTGTACCATTGCATTTTTCTCCCAAACGAAGGACACTAGAAAGAAAATTTTAAAGCCTCCTGTTAGGCCATCATCTACACGACATAGCCCTGAATTTTCCAATGCGCAGCTCTTTGCAAAAGAGAGATATTGGCAAGGAAAAGCTGTCTTGTACCTTTGCATTTTTCTCCCAAACGAAGTTCACTAGAAAGAAAATTTTAAAGCCTCCTGTTAGGCCATCATCTACACGACATAGCCCTGAATTTTCCAATGCGCAGCTCTTTGCAAAAGAGAGATATTGGCAAGGAAAAGCTGTCTTGTACCATTGCATTTTTCTCCCAAACGAAGGACACTAGAAAGAAAATTTTAAAGCCTCCTGTTAGACCATCATCTACACGGCATAGCCATGAATTTTCCAATGCGCAGCTCTTTGCAAAAGAGAGATATTGGCAAGGAAAAGCTGTCTTGTACCTTTGCATTTTTCTCCCAAACGAAGGTCACTAGAAAGAAAATTTTAAAGCCTCCTGTTAAGCCATCATCTACACGACATAGCCCTGAATTTTCCAATGCGTAGCTCTTTGCAAAAGAGAGATATTGGCAAGGAAAAGCTGTCTTGTACCTTTGCATTTTTCTCCCAAACGAAGGACACTAGAAAGAAAATATTAAAGCCTCCTGTTAGGCCATCATCTACACGACATAGCCCTGAATTTTCCAATGCGCAGCTCTTTGCAAAAGAGAGATATTGGCAAGGAAAAGCTGTCTTGTACCTTTGCATTTTTCTCCCAAACGAAGGTCACTAGAAAGAAAATATTAAAGCCTCCTGTTAGGCCATCATCTACACGACATATCCCTGAATTTTCCAATGCGCAGCTCTTTGCAAAAGAGAGATATTGGCAAGGAAAAGCTGTCTTGTACCTTTGCATTTTTCTCCCAAACGAAGGACACTAGAAAGAAAATTTTAAAGCCTCCTGTTTAGACCATCATCTACACGGCATAGCCATGAATTTTCCAATGCGCAGCTCTTTGCAAAAGAGAGATATTGGCAAGGAAAAGCTGTCTTGTACCTTTGCATTTTTCTCCCAAACGAAGGACACTAGAATTAAAATTTTAAAGCCTCCTGTTAGGCCATCATCTACACGACATAGCCCTGAATTTTCCAATGCGCAGCTCTTTGCAAAAGAGAGATATTTTCAAGGACAAGCTGTCTTGTACCTTTGCATTTTTCTCCCAAACGAAGGTCACTAGAAAGAAAATTTTAAAGCCTCCTGTTAGGCCATCATCTACACGACATAGCCCTGAATTTTCCAATGCGTAGCTCTTTGCAAAAGAGAGATATTGGCAAGGAAAAGCTGTCTTGTACCTTTGCATTTTTCTCCCAAACGAAGGTCACTAGAAAGAAAATTTTAAAGCCTCCTGTTAGGCCATCATCTACACGACATATCCCTGAATTTTCCAATGCGTAGCTCTTTGCAAAAGAGAGATATTGGCAAGGAAAAGCTGTCTTGTACCATTGCATTTTTCTCCCAAACGAAGGACACTAGAATTAAAATTTTAAAGCCTCCTGTTAGGCCATTATCTACACGACATAGCCCTGAATTTTCCAATGCGCAGCTCTTTGCAAAAGAGAGATATTGGCAAGGAAAAGCTGTATTGTACCATTGCATTTTTCTCCCAAACGAAGGACACTAGAAAGAAAATTTTAAAGCCTCCTGTTAGGCCATCATCTACACGACATAGCCCTGAATTTTCCAATGCGCAGCTCTTTGCAAAAGAGAGATATTGGCAAGGAAAAGCTGTCTTGTACCTTTGCATTTTTCTCCCAAACGAAGGTCACTAGAAAGAAAATTTTAAAGCCTCCTGTTAGGCCATCATCTACACGACATAGCCCTGAATTTTCCAATGCGTAGCTCTTTGCAAAAGAGAGATATGGCAAGGAAAAGCTGTCTTGTACCTTTGCATTTTTCTCCCAAACGAAGGTCACTAGAAAGAAAATTTTAAAGCCTCCTGTTAGGCCATCATCTACACGACATATCCCTGAATTTTCCAATGCGTAGCTCTTTGCAAAAGAGAGATATTGGCAAGGAAAAGCTGTCTTGTACCATTGCATTTTTCTCCCAAACGAAGGACACTAGAAAGAAAATTTTAAAGCCTCCTGTTAGGCCATCATCTACACGGCATAGCCATGAATTTTCCAATGCGCAGCTCTTTGCAAAAGAGAGATATTGGCAAGGAAAAGCTGTCTTGTACCTTTGCATTTTTCTCCCAAACGAAGGACACTAGAATTAAAATTTTAAAGCCTCCTGTTAGGCCATTATCTACACGACATAGCCCTGAATTTTCCAATGCGCAGCTCTATGCAAAAGAGAGATATTGGCAAGGAAAAGCTGTCTTGTACCTTTGCATTTTTCTCCCAAACGAAGGTCACTAGAAAGAAAATTTTAAAGCCTCCTGTTAGGCCATCATCTACACGACATAGCCCTGAATTTTCCAATGCGTAGCTCTTTGCAAAAGAGAGATATTGGCAAGGAAAAGCTGTCTTGTACCTTTGCATTTTTCTCCCAAACGAAGGACACTAGAAAGAAAATTTTAAAGCCTCCTGTTAGGCCATCATCTACACGACATAGCCCTGAATTTTCCAATGCGCAGCTCTTTGCAAAAGAGAGATATTGGCAAGGAAAAGCTGTCTTGTACCTTTGCATTTTTCTCCCAAACGAAGTTCACTAGAAAGAAAATTTTAAAGCCTCCTGTTAGGCCATCATCTACACGACATAGCCCTGAATTTTCCAATGCGCAGCTCTTTGCAAAAGAGAGATATTGGCAAGGAAAAGCTGTCTTGTACCATTGCATTTTTCTCCCAAACGAAGGACACTAGAAAGAAAATTTTAAAGCCTCCTGTTAGACCATCATCTACACGGCATAGCCATGAATTTTCCAATGCGCAGCTCTTTGCAAAAGAGAGATATTGGCAAGGAAAAGCTGTCTTGTACCTTTGCATTTTTCTCCCAAACGAAGGACACTAGAATTGAAATTTTAAAGCCTCCTGTTAGGCCATCATCTACACGATATAGCCCTGAATTTTCCAATGCGCAGCTTTTTGCAAAAGAGAGATATTGGCAAGGAAAAGCGGTCTTGTACCTTTGCATTTTTCTCCCAAACGAAGGTCACTAGAAAGAAAATTTTAAAGCCTCCTGTTAAGCCATCATCTACACGACATAGCCCTGAATTTTCCAATGCGTAGCTCTTTGCAAAAGAGAGATATTGGCAAGGAAAAGCTGTCTTGTACCTTTGCATTTTTCTCCCAAACGAAGGACACTAGAAAGAAAATTTTAAAGCCTCCTGTTAGGCCATCATCTACACGACATAGCCCTGAATTTTCCAATGCGCAGCTCTTTGCAAAAGAGAGATATTGGCAAGGAAAAGCTGTCTTGTACCTTTGCATTTTTCTCCCAAACGAAGGTCACTAGAAAGAAAATTTTAAAGCCTCCTGTTAAGCCATCATCTACACGACATAGCCCTGAATTTTCCAATGCGTAGCTCTTTGCAAAAGAGAGATATTGGCAAGGAAAAGCTGTCTTGTACCTTTGCATTTTTCTCCCAAACGAAGGACACTAGAAAGAAAATTTTAAAGCCTCCTGTTAGGCCATCATCTACACGACATAGCCCTGAATTTTCCAATGCGCAGCTCTTTGCAAAAGAGAGATATTGGCAAGGTAAAAGCTGTATTGTACCATTGCATTTTTCTCCCAAACCAAGGACACTAGAAAGAAAATTTTAAAGCCTCCTGTTAGGCCATCATCTACACGACATAGCCCTGAATTTTCCAAAGCCCAGCTCTTTGCAAAAGAGAGGTATTGGCAAGGAAAAGCTGTCTTGTACCATTGCATTTTTCTCCCAAACGAAGGACACTAGAAAGAAAATTTTAAAGCCTCCTGTTAGACCATCATCTACACGGCATAGCCATGAATTTTCCAATGCGCAGCTCTTTGCAAAAGAGAGATATTGGCAAGGAAAAGCTGTCTTGTACCTTTGCATTTTTCTCCCAAACGAAGGACACTAGAATTAAAATTTTAAAGCCTCCTGTTAGGCCATCATCTACACGACATAGCCCTGAATTTTCCAATGCGCAGCTCTTTGCAAAAGAGAGATATTGGCAAGGACAAGCTGTCTTGTACCTTTGCATTTTTCTCCCAAACGAAGGTCACTAGAAAGAAAATTTTAAAGCCTCCTGTTATGCCATCATCTACACGACATAGCCCTGAATTTTCCAATGCGTAGCTCTTTGCAAAAGAGAGATATTGGCAAGGAAAAGCTGTCTTGTACCTTTGCATTTTTCTCCCAAACGAAGGTCACTAGAAAGAAAATTTTAAAGCCTCCTGTTAGGCCATCATCTACACGACATAGCCCTGAATTTTCCAATGCGCAGCTCTTTGCAAAAGAGAGATATTGGCAAGGAAAAGCTGTCTTGTACCTTTGCATTTTTCTCCCAAACGAAGTTCACTAGAAAGAAAATTTTAAAGCCTCCTGTTAGGCCATCATCTACACGACATAGCCCTGAATTTTCCAATGCGCAGCTCTTTGCAAAAGAGAGATATTGGCAAGGAAAAGCTGTCTTGTACCATTGCATTTTTCTCCCAAACGAAGGACACTAGAAAGAAAATTTTAAAGCCTCCTGTTAGACCATCATCTACACGGCATAGCCATGAATTTTCCAATGCGCAGCTCTTTGCAAAAGAGAGATATTGGCAAGGAAAAGCTGTCTTGTACCTTTGCATTTTTCTCCCAAACGAAGGACACTAGAATTGAAATTTTAAAGCCTCCTGTTAGGCCATCATCTACACGATATAGCCCTGAATTTTCCAATGCGCAGCTTTTTGCAAAAGAGAGATATTGGCAAGGAAAAGCGGTCTTGTACCTTTGCATTTTTCTCCCAAACGAAGGTCACTAGAAAGAAAATTTTAAAGCCTCCTGTTAAGCCATCATCTACACGACATAGCCCTGAATTTTCCAATGCGTAGCTCTTTGCAAAAGAGAGATATTGGCAAGGAAAAGCTGTCTTGTACCTTTGCATTTTTCTCCCAAACGAAGGACACTAGAAAGAAAATTTTAAAGCCTCCTGTTAGGCCATCATCTACACGACATAGCCCTGAATTTTCCAATGCGCAGCTCTTTGCAAAAGAGAGATATTGGCAAGGAAAAGCTGTCTTGTACCTTTGCATTTTTCTCCCAAACGAAGGTCACTAGAAAGAAAATTTTAAAGCCTCCTGTTAAGCCATCATCTACACGACATAGCCCTGAATTTTCCAATGCGTAGCTCTTTGCAAAAGAGAGATATTGGCAAGGAAAAGCTGTCTTGTACCTTTGCATTTTTCTCCCAAACGAAGGACACTAGAAAGAAAATTTTAAAGCCTCCTGTTAGGCCATCATCTACACGACATAGCCCTGAATTTTCCAATGCGCAGCTCTTTGCAAAAGAGAGATATTGGCAAGGTAAAAGCTGTATTGTACCATTGCATTTTTCTCCCAAACCAAGGACACTAGAAAGAAAATTTTAAAGCCTCCTGTTAGGCCATCATCTACACGACATAGCCCTGAATTTTCCAAAGCCCAGCTCTTTGCAAAAGAGAGGTATTGGCAAGGAAAAGCTGTCTTGTACCATTGCATTTTTCTCCCAAACGAAGGACACTAGAAAGAAAATTTTAAAGCCTCCTGTTAGACCATCATCTACACGGCATAGCCATGAATTTTCCAATGCGCAGCTCTTTGCAAAAGAGAGATATTGGCAAGGAAAAGCTGTCTTGTACCTTTGCATTTTTCTCCCAAACGAAGGACACTAGAATTAAAATTTTAAAGCCTCCTGTTAGGCCATCATCTACACGACATAGCCCTGAATTTTCCAATGCGCAGCTCTTTGCAAAAGAGAGATATTGGCAAGGACAAGCTGTCTTGTACCTTTGCATTTTTCTCCCAAACGAAGGTCACTAGAAAGAAAATTTTAAAGCCTCCTGTTATGCCATCATCTACACGACATAGCCCTGAATTTTCCAATGCGTAGCTCTTTGCAAAAGAGAGATATTGGCAAGGAAAAGCTGTCTTGTACCTTTGCATTTTTCTCCCAAACGAAGGTCACTAGAAAGAAAATTTTAAAGCCTCCTGTTAGGCCATCATCTACACGACATAGCCCTGAATTTTCCAATGCGCAGCTCTTTGCAAAAGAGAGATATTGGCAAGGAAAAGCTGTATTGTACCTTTGCATTTTTCTCCCAAACGAAGGACACTAGAAAGAAAATTTTAAAGCCTCCTGTTAGGCCATCATCTACACGACATAGCCCTGAATTTTCCAAAGCCCAGCTCTTTGCAAAAGAGAGGTATTGGCAAGGAAAAGCTGTCTTGTACCATTGCATTTTTCTCCCAAACGAAGGACACTAGAAAGAAAATTTTAAAGCCTCCTGTTAGACCATCATCTACACGGCATAGCCATGAATTTTCCAATGCGCAGCTCTTTGCAAAAGAGAGATATTGGCAAGGAAAAGCTGTCTTGTACCTTTGCATTTTTCTCCCAAACGAAGGACACTAGAATTAAAATTTTAAAGCCTCCTGTTAGGCCATCATCTACACGACATAGCCCTGAATTTTCCAATGCGCAGCTCTTTGCAAAAGAGAGATATTGGCAAGGACAAGCTGTCTTGTACCTTTGCATTTTTCTCCCAAACGAAGGTCACTAGAAAGAAAATTTTAAAGCCTCCTGTTAGGCCATCATCTACACGACATAGCCCTGAATTTTCCAATGCGTAGCTCTTTGCAAAAGAGAGATATTGGCAAGGAAAAGCTGTCTTGTACCTTTGCATTTTTCTCCCAAACGAAGGTCACTAGAAAGAAAATTTTAAAGCCTCCTGTTAGGCCATCATCTACACGACATAGCCCTGAATTTTCCAATGCGTAGCTCTTTGCAAAAGAGAGATATTGGCAAGGAAAAGCTGTCTTGTACCTTTGCATTTTTCTCCCAAACGAAGGTCACTAGAAAGAAAATTTTAAAGCCTCCTGTTAGGCCATCATCTACACGACATATCCCTGAATTTTCCAATGCGTAGCTCTTTGCAAAAGAGAGATATTGGCAAGGAAAAGCTGTCTTGTACCATTGCATTTTTCTCCCAAACGAAGGACACTAGAAAGAAAATTTTAAAGCCTCCTGTTAGGCCATCATCTACACGGCATAGCCATGAATTTTCCAATGCGCAGCTCTTTGCAAAAGAGAGATATTGGCAAGGAAAAGCTATCTTGTACCTTTGCATTTTTCTCCCAAACGAAGGACACTAGAATTAAAATTTTAAAGCCTCCTGTTAGGCCATTATCTACACGACATAGCCCTGAATTTTCCAATGCGCAGCTCTATGCAAAAGAGAGATATTGGCAAGGAAAAGCTGTCTTGTACCTTTGCATTTTTCTCCCAAACGAAGGTCACTAGAAAGAAAATTTTAAAGCTTCCTGTTAGGCCATCATCTACACGACATAGCCCTGAATTTTCCAATGCGTAGCTCTTTGCAAAAGAGAGATATTGGCAAGGAAAAGCTGTCTTGTACCTTTGCATTTTTCTCCCAAACGAAGGACACTAGAAAGAAAATTTTAAAGCCTCCTGTTAGGCCATCATCTACACGACATAACCCTGAATTTTCCAATGCGCAGCTCTTTGCAAAAGAGAGATATTGGCAAGGAAAAGCTGTCTTGTACCATTGCATTTTTCTCCCAAACGAAGGACACTAGAAAGAAAATTTTAAAGCCTCCTGTTAGACCATCATCTACACGGCATAGCCATGAATTTTCCAATGCGCAGCTCTTTGCAAAAGAGAGATATTGGCAAGGAAAAGCTGTCTTGTACCTTTGCATTTTTCTCCCAAACGAAGGACACTAGAATTAAAATTTTAAAGCCTCCTGTTAGGCCATCATCTACACGATATAGCCCTGAATTTTCCAATGCGCAGCTCTTTGCAAAAGAGAGATATTGGCAAGGAAAAGCTGTCTTGTACATTTGCATTTTTCTCCCAAACGAAGGACACTAGAAAGAAAATTTTAAAGCCTCCTGTTAGGCCATCATCTACACGACATAGCCCTGAATTTTCCAATGCGCAGCTCTTTGCAAAAGAGAGATATTGGCAAGGAAAAGCTGTCTTGTACCATTGCATTTTTCTCCCAAACGAAGGACACTAGAAAGAAAATTTTAAAGCCTCCTGTTAGACCATCATCTACACGGCATAGCCATGAATTTTCCAATGCGCAGCTCTTTGCAAAAGAGAGATATTGGTAAGGAAAAGCTGTCTTGTACCTTTGCATTTTTCTCCCAAACGAAGGACACTAGAATTGAAATTTTAAAGCCTCCTGTTAGGCCATCATCTACACGATATAGCCCTGAATTTTCCAATGCGCAGCTCTTTGCAAAAGAGAGATATTGGCAAGGAAAAGCTGTCTTGTACCTTTGCATTTTTCTCCCAAACGAAGGACACTAGAAAGAAAATTTTAAAGCCTCCTGTTTAGACCATCATCTACACGGCATAGCCATGAATTTTCCAATGCGCAGCTCTTTGCAAAAGAGAGATATTGGCAAGGAAAAGCTGTCTTGTACCTTTGCATTTTTCTCCCAAACGAAGGACACTAGAAATAAATTTTTAAAGCCTCCTGTTAGGCCATCATCTACACGACATAGCCCTGAATTTTCCAATGCGCAGCTCTTTGCAAAAGAGAGATATTGGCAAGGAAAAGCTGTCTTGTACCTTTGCATTTTTCTCCCAAACGAAGGACACTAGAAAGAAAATTTTAAAGCCTCCTGTTTAGACCATCATCTACACGGCATAGCCATGAATTTTCCAATGCGCAGCTCTTTGCAAAAGAGAGATATTGGCAAGGAAAAGCTGTCTTGTACCTTTGCATTTTTCTCCCAAACGAAGGACACTAGAATTAAAATTTTAAAGCCTCCTGTTAGGCCATCATCTACACGACATAGCCCTGAATTTTCCAATGCGCAGCTCTTTGCAAAAGAGAGATATTTTCAAGGAAAAGCTATCTTGTACCTTTGCATTTTTCTCCCAAACGAAGGTCACTAGAAAGAAAATTTTAAAGCCTCCTGTTAGGCCATCATCTACACGACATAGCCCTGAATTTTCCAATGCGTAGCTCTTTGCAAAAGAGAGATATTGGCAAGGAAAAGCTGTCTTGTACCTTTGCATTTTTCTCCCAAACGAAGGTCACTAGAAAGAAAATTTTAAAGCCTCCTGTTAGGCCATCATCAACACGACATAGCCCTGAATTTTCCAATGCGCAGCTCTTTGCAAAAGAGAGATATTGGCAAGGAAAAGCTGTCTTGTACCTTTGCATTTTTCTCCCAAACGAAGGACACTAGAAAGAAAATTTTAAAGCCTCCTGTTAGACCATCATCTACACGACATAGCCCTGAATTTTCCAAAGCGCAGCTCTTTGCAAAAGAGAGATATTGGCAAGGAAAAGCTGTCTTGTACCATTGCATTTTTCTCCCAAACGAAGGACACTAGAAAGAAAATTTTATAGCCTCCTGTTAGGCCATCCTCTACACGACATAGCCCTGAATTTTCCAATGCGCAGCTCTTTGCAAAAGAGAGATATTGGCAAGGAAAAGCTGTCTTGTACCTTTGCATTTTTCTCCCAAACGAAGGACACTAGAATTAAAATTTTAAAGCCTCCTGTTAGGCCATTATCTACACGACATAGCCCTGAATTTTCCAATGCGCAGCTCTATGCAAAAGAGAGATATTGGCAAGGAAAAGCTGTCTTGTACCTTTGCATTTTTCTCCCAAACGAAGGTCACTAGAAAGAAAATTTTAAAGCCTCCTGTTAGGCCATCATCTACACGACATAGCCCTGAATTTTCCAATGCGTAGCTCTTTGCAAAAGAGAGATATTGGCAAGGAAAAGCTGTCTTGTACCTTTGCATTTTTCTCCCAAACGAAGGACACTAGAAAGAAAATTTTAAAGCCTCCTGTTAGGCCATCATCTACACGACATAACCCTGAATTTTCCAATGCGCAGCTCTTTGCAAAAGAGAGATATTGGCAAGGAAAAGCTGTCTTGTACCATTGCATTTTTCTCCCAAACGAAGGACACTAGAAAGAAAATTTTAAAGCCTCCTGTTAGACCATCATCTACACGGCATAGCCATGAATTTTCCAATGCGCAGCTCTTTGCAAAAGAGAGATATTGGCAAGGAAAAGCTGTCTTGTACCTTTGCATTTTTCTCCCAAACGAAGGACACTAGAATTAAAATTTTAAAGCCTCCTGTTAGGCCATCATCTACACGATATAGCCCTGAATTTTCCAATGCGCAGCTCTTTGCAAAAGAGAGATATTGGCAAGGAAAAGCTGTCTTGTACATTTGCATTTTTCTCCCAAACGAAGGACACTAGAAAGAAAATTTTAAAGCCTCCTGTTAGGCCATCATCTACACGACATAGCCCTGAATTTTCCAATGCGCAGCACTTTGCAAAAGAGAGATATTGGCAAGGAAAAGCTGTATTGTACCATTGCATTTTTCTCCCAAACGAAGGACACTAGAAAGAAAATTTTAAAGCCTCCTGTTAGGCCATCATCTACACGACATAGCCCTGAATTTTCCAAAGCCCAGCTCTTTGCAAAAGAGAGATATTGGCAAGGAAAAGCTGTCTTGTACCATTGCATTTTTCTCCCAAACGAAGGACACTAGAAAGAAAATTTTAAAGCCTCCTGTTAGACCATCATCTACACGACATAGCCCTGAATTTTCCAATGCGCAGCTCTTTGCAAAAGAGAGATATTGGCAAGGAAAAGCTGTCTTGTACCATTGCATTTTTCTCCCAAACGAAGGACACTAGAAAGAAAATTTTAAAGCCTCCTGTTAGGCCATCATCTACACGACATAGCCCTGAATTTTCCAATGCGCAGCTCTTTGCAAAAGAGAGATATTGGCAAGGAAAAGCTGTCTTGTACCATTGCATTTTTCTCCCAAACGAAGGACACTAGAAAGAAAATTTTAAAGCCTCCTGTTAGACCATCATCTACACGGCATAGCCATGAATTTTCCAATGCGCAGCTCTTTGCAAAAGAGAGATATTGGTAAGGAAAAGCTGTCTTGTACCTTTGCATTTTTCTCCCAAACGAAGGACACTAGAATTGAAATTTTAAAGCCTCCTGTTAGGCCATCATCTACACGATATAGCCCTGAATTTTCCAATGCGCAGCTCTTTGCAAAAGAGAGATATTGGCAAGGAAAAGCTGTCTTGTACCTTTGCATTTTTCTCCCAAACGAAGGACACTAGAAAGAAAATTTTAAAGCCTCCTGTTTAGACCATCATCTACACGGCATAGCCATGAATTTTCCAATGCGCAGCTCTTTGCAAAAGAGAGATATTGGCAAGGAAAAGCTGTCTTGTACCTTTGCATTTTTCTCCCAAACGAAGGACACTAGAAATAAATTTTTAAAGCCTCCTGTTAGGCCATCATCTACACGACATAGCCCTGAATTTTCCAATGCGCAGCTCTTTGCAAAAGAGAGATATTGGCAAGGAAAAGCTGTCTTGTACCTTTGCATTTTTCTCCCAAACGAAGGACACTAGAAAGAAAATTTTAAAGCCTCCTGTTTAGACCATCATCTACACGGCATAGCCATGAATTTTCCAATGCGCAGCTCTTTGCAAAAGAGAGATATTGGCAAGGAAAAGCTGTCTTGTACCTTTGCATTTTTCTCCCAAACGAAGGACACTAGAATTAAAATTTTAAAGCCTCCTGTTAGGCCATCATCTACACGACATAGCCCTGAATTTTCCAATGCGCAGCTCTTTGCAAAAGAGAGATATTTTCAAGGAAAAGCTATCTTGTACCTTTGCATTTTTCTCCCAAACGAAGGTCACTAGAAAGAAAATTTTAAAGCCTCCTGTTAGGCCATCATCTACACGACATAGCCCTGAATTTTCCAATGCGTAGCTCTTTGCAAAAGAGAGATATTGGCAAGGAAAAGCTGTCTTGTACCTTTGCATTTTTCTCCCAAACGAAGGTCACTAGAAAGAAAATTTTAAAGCCTCCTGTTAGGCCATCATCAACACGACATAGCCCTGAATTTTCCAATGCGCAGCTCTTTGCAAAAGAGAGATATTGGCAAGGAAAAGCTGTCTTGTACCTTTGCATTTTTCTCCCAAACGAAGGACACTAGAAAGAAAATTTTAAAGCCTCCTGTTAGACCATCATCTACACGACATAGCCCTGATTTTCCAATGCGCAGCTCTTTGCAAAAGAGAGATATTGGCAAGGAAAAGCTGTCTTGTACCATTGCATTTTTCTCCCAAACGAAGGACACTAGAAAGAAAATTTTATAGCCTCCTGTTAGGCCATCCTCTACACGACATAGCCCTGAATTTTCCAATGCGCAGCTCTTTGCAAAAGAGAGATATTGGCAAGGAAAAGCTGTCTTGTACCTTTGCATTTTTCTCCCAAACGAAGTTCACTAGAAAGAAAATTTTAAAGCCTCCTGTTAGGCCATCATCTACACGACATAGCCCTGAATTTTCCAATGCGTAGCTCTTTGCAAAAGAGAGATATTGGCAAGGAAAAGCTGTCTTGTATTTTGCATTTTTCTCCCAAACGAAGGACACTAGAATTACAATTTTAAAGCCTCCTGTTAGGCCATCATCTACACGACATAGCCCTGATTTTTCCAATGCGCAGCTCTTTGCAAAAGAGAGATATTGGCAAGGAAAAGCTGTCTTGTACCATTGCATTTTTCTCCCAAACGAAGGACACTAGAAAGAAAATTTTAAAGCCTCCTGTTAGACCATCATCTACACGGCATAGCCATGAATTTTCCAATGCGCAGCTCTTTGCAAAAGAGAGATATTGGCAAGGAAAAGCTGTCTTGTACCTTTGCATTTTTCTCCCAAACGAAGGACACTAGAATTAAAATTTTAAAGCCTCCTGTTAGGCCATCATCTGCACGACATAGCCCTGAATTTTCCAATGCGCAGCTCTTTGCAAAAGAGAGATATTGGCAAGGAAAAGCTGTCTTGTACCTTTGCATTTTTCTCCCAAACGAAGGTCACTAGAAAGAAAATTTTAAAGCCTCCTGTTAGGCCATCATCTACACGACATAGCCCTGAATTTTCCAATACGCAGCTCTTTGCAAACGAGAGATATTGGCAAGGAAAAGCTGTCTTGTACCTTTGCATTTTTCTCCCAAACGAAGGACACTAGAAAGAAAATTTTAAAGCCTCCTGTTAGGCCATCATCTACACGACATAGCCCTGAATTTTCCAATGCGCAGCTCTTTGTAAAAGAGAGATATTGGCAAGGAAAAGCTGTCTTGTACCATTGCATTTTTCTCCCAAACGAAGGACACTAGAAAGAAAATTTTAAAGCCTCCTGTTAGACCATCATCTACACGGCATAGCCATGAATTTTCCAATGCGCAGCTCTTTGCAAAAGAGAGATATTGGCAAGGAAAAGCTGTCTTGTACCTTTGCATTTTTCTCCCAAACGAAGGACACTAGAATTGAAATTTTAAAGCCTCCTGTTAGGCCATCATCTACACGATATAGCCCTGAATTTTCCAATGCGCAGCTCTTTGCAAAGAGAGATATTGGCAAGGAAAAGCTGTCTTGTACCTTTGCATTTTTCTCCCAAACGAAGGTCACTAGAAAGAAAATTTTAAAGCCTCCTGTTAAGCCATCATCTACACGACATAGCCCTGAATTTTCCAATGCGCAGCTCTTTGCAAAAGAGAGATATTGGCAAGGAAAAGCTGTCTTGTACCTTTGCATTTTTCTCCCAAACGAAGGACACTAGAATTAAAATTTTAAAGCCTCCTGTTAGGCCATCATCTACACGACATAGCCCTGAATTTTCCAATGCGCAGCTCTTTGCAAAAGAGAGATATTGGCAAGGACAAGCTGTCTTGTACCTTTGCATTTTTCTCCCAAACGAAGGTCACTAGAAAGAAAATTTTAAAGCCTCCTGTTAGGCCATCATCTACACGACATAGCCCTGAATTTTCCAATGCGTAGCTCTTTGCAAAAGAGAGATATTGGCAAGGAAAAGCTGTCTTGTACCTTTGCATTTTTCTCCCAAACGAAGGTCACTAGAAAGAAAATTTTAAAGCCTCCTGTTAGGCCATCATCTACACGACATATCCCTGAATTTTCCAATGCGTAGCTCTTTGCAAAAGAGAGATATTGGCAAGGAAAAGCTGTCTTGTACCATTGCATTTTTCTCCCAAATGAAGGACACTAGAAAGAAAATTTTAAAGCCTCCTGTTAGGCCATCATCTACACGGCATAGCCATGAATTTTCCAATGCGCAGCTCTTTGCAAAAGAGAGATATTGGCAAGGAAAAGCTGTCTTGTACCTTTGCATTTTTCTCCCAAACGAAGGACACTAGAATTAAAATTTTAAAGCCTCCTGTTAGGCCATCATCTACACGATATAGCCCTGAATTTTCCAATGCGCAGCTCTTTGCAAAAGAGCGATATTGGCAAGGAAAAGCTGTCTTGTACCTTTGCATTTTTCTCCCAAACGAAGGACACTAGAAAGAAAATTTTAAAGCCTCCTGTTAGGCCATCATCTACACGACATAGCCCTGAATTTTCCAATGCGCAGCACTTTGCAAAAGAGAGATATTGGCAAGGAAAAGCTGTATTGTACCATTGCATTTTTCTCCCAAACGAAGGACACTAGAAAGAAAATTTTAAAGCCTCCTGTTAGGCCATCATCTACACGACATAGCCCTGAATTTTCCAAAGCCCAGCTCTTTGCAAAAGAGAGATATTGGCAAGGAAAAGCTGTCTTGTACCATTGCATTTTTCTCCCAAACGAAGGACACTAGAAAGAAAATTTTAAAGCCTCCTGTTAGGCCATCATCTACACGACATAGCCCTGAATTTTCCAATGCGCAGCTCTTTGCAAAAGAGAGATATTGGCAAGGAAAAGCTGTCTTGTACCTTTGCATTTTTCTCCCAAACGAAGTTCACTAGAAAGAAAATTTTAAAGCCTCCTGTAAGGCCATCATCTACACGACATAGCCCTGAATTTTCCAATGCGCAGCTCTTTGCAAAAGAGAGATATTGGCAAGGAAAAGCTGTCTTGTACCATTGCATTTTTCTCCCAAACGAAGGACACTAGAAAGAAAATTTTAAAGCCTCCTGTTAGACCATCATCTACACGGCATAGCCATGAATTTTCCAATGCGCAGCTCTTTGCAAAAGAGAGATATTGGCAAGGAAAAGCTGTCTTGTACCTTTGCATTTTTCTCCCAAATGAAGGACACTAGAATTGAAATTTTAAAGCCTCCTGTTAGGCCATCATCTACACGATATAGCCCTGAATTTTCCAATGCGCAGCTCTTTGCAAAAGAGAGATATTGGCAAGGAAAAGCTGTCTTGTACCTTTGCATTTTTCTCCCAAACGAAGGTCACTAGAAAGAAAATTTTAAAGCCTCCTGTTAAGCCATCATCTACACGACATAGCCCTGAATTTTCCAATGCGTAGCTCTTTGCAAAAGAGAGATATTGGCAAGGAAAAGCTGTCTTGTACCTTTGCATTTTTCTCCCAAACGAAGGACACTAGAAAGAAAATTTTAAAGCCTCCTGTTAGGCCATCATCTACACGACATAGCCCTGAATTTTCCAATGCGCAGCTCTTTGCAAAAGAGAGATATTGGCAAGGAAAAGCTGTCTTGTACCATTGCATTTTTCTCCCAAACGAAGGTCACTAGAAAGAAAATTTTAAAGCCTCCTGTTAGGCCATCATCTACACGACATAGCCCTGAATTTTCCAATGCGTAGCTCTTTGCAAAAGAGAGATATTGGCAAGGAAAAGCTGTCTTGTACCTTTGCATTTTTCTCCCAAACGAAGGTCACTAGAAAGAAAATTTTAAAGCCTCCTGTTAGGCCATCATCTACACGACATAGCCCTGAATTTTCCAATGCGTAGCTCTTTGCAAAAGAGAGATATTGGCAAGGAAAAGCTGTCTTGTACCTTTGCATTTTTCTCCCAAACGAAGGACACTAGAAAGAAAATTTTAAAGCCTACTGTTAGGCCATCATCTACACGACATAGCCCTGAATTTTCCAATGCGCAGCTCTTTGCAAAAGAGAGATATTGGCAAGGTAAAGCTGTCTTGTACCATTGCATTTTTCTCCCAAACGAAGGACACTAGAAAGAAAATTTTAAAGCCTCCTGTTAGACCATCATCTACACGATATAGCCCTGAATTTTCCAATGCGCAGCTCTTTGCAAAAGAGAGATATTGGCAAGGAAAAGCTGTCTTGTACCTTTGCATTTTTCTCCCAAACGAAGGACACTAGAAAGAAAATTTTAAAGCCTCCTGTTAGGCCATCATCTACACGACATAGCCCTGAATTTTCCAATGCGCAGCACTTTGCAAAAGAAAGATATTGGCAAGGAAAAGCTGTATTGTACCATTGCATTTTTCTCCCAAACGAAGGACACTAGAAAGAAAATTTTAAAGCCTCCTGTTAGGCCATCATCTACACGACATAGCCCTGAATTTTCCAAAGCCCAGCTCTTTGCAAAAGAGAGATATTGGCAAGGAAAAGCTGTCTTGTACCATTGCATTTTTCTCCCAAACGAAGGACACTAGAAAGAAAATTTTAAAGCCTCCTGTTAGGCCATCATCTACACGACATAGCCCTGAATTTTCCAATGTGCAGCTCTTTGCAAAAGAGAGATATTGGCAAGGAAAAGCTGTCTTGTACCTTTGCATTTTTCTCCCAAACGAAGTTCACTAGAAAGAAAATTTTAAAGCCTCCTGTAAGGCCATCATCTACACGACATAGCCCTGAATTTTCCAATGTGCAGCTCTTTGCAAAAGAGAGATATTGGCAAGGAAAAGCTGTCTTGTACCATTGCATTTTTCTCCCAAACGAAGGACACTAGAAAGAAAATTTTAAAGCCTCCTGTTAGACCATCATCTACACGGCATAGCCATGAATTTTCCAATGCGCAGCTCTTTGCAAAAGAGAGATATTGGCAAGGAAAAGCTGTCTTGTACCTTTGCATTTTTCTCCCAAACGAAGGACACTAGAATTGAAATTTTAAAGCCTCCTGTTAGGCCATCATCTACACGATATAGCCCTGAATTTTCCAATGCGCAGCTCTTTGCAAAAGAGAGATATTGGCAAGGAAAAGCTGTCTTGTACCTTTGCATTTTTCTCCCAAACGAAGGTCACTAGAAAGAAAATTTTAAAGCCTCCTGTTAAGCCATCATCTACACGACATAGCCCTGAATTTTCCAATGCGTAGCTCTTTGCAAAAGAGAGATATTGGCAAGGAAAAGCTGTCTTGTACCTTTGCATTTTTCTCCCAAACGAAGGACACTAGAAAGAAAATTTTAAAGCCTCCTGTTAGGCCATCATCTACACGACATAGCCCTGAATTTTCCAATGCGCAGCTCTTTGCAAAAGAGAGATATTGGCAAGGAAAAGCTGTCTTGTACCATTGCATTTTTCTCCCAAACGAAGGTCACTAGAAAGAAAATTTTAAAGCCTCCTGTTAGGCCATCATCTACACGACATAGCCCTGAATTTTCCAATGCGTAGCTCTTTGCAAAAGAGAGATATTGGCAAGGAAAAGCTGTCTTGTACCTTTGCATTTTTCTCCCAAACGAAGGTCACTAGAAAGAAAATTTTAAAGCCTCCTGTTAGGCCATCATCTACACGACATAGCCCTGAATTTTCCAATGCGTAGCTCTTTGCAAAAGAGAGATATTGGCAAGGAAAAGCTGTCTTGTACCTTTGCATTTTTCTCCCAAACGAAGGACACTAGAAAGAAAATTTTAAAGCCTACTGTTAGGCCATCATCTACACGACATAGCCCTGAATTTTCCAATGCGCAGCTCTTTGCAAAAGAGAGATATTGGCAAGGTAAAGCTGTCTTGTACCATTGCATTTTTCTCCCAAACGAAGGACACTAGAAAGAAAATTTTAAAGCCTCCTGTTAGACCATCATCTACACGATATAGCCCTGAATTTTCCAATGCGCAGCTCTTTGCAAAAGAGAGATATTGGCAAGGAAAAGCTGTCTTGTACCTTTGCATTTTTCTCCCAAACGAAGGACACTAGAAAGAAAATTTTAAAGCCTCCTGTTAGGCCATCATCTACACGACATAGCCCTGAATTTTCCAATGCGCAGCACTTTGCAAAAGAGAGATATTGGCAAGGAAAAGCTGTATTGTACCATTGCATTTTTCTCCCAAACGAAGGACACTAGAAAGAAAATTTTAAAGCCTCCTGTTAGGCCATCATCTACACGACATAGCCCTGAATTTTCCAAAGCCCAGCTCTTTGCAAAAGAGAGATATTGGCAAGGAAAAGCTGTCTTGTACCATTGCATTTTTCTCCCAAACGAAGGACACTAGAAAGAAAATTTTAAAGCCTCCTGTTAGGCCATCATCTACACGACATAGCCCTGAATTTTCCAATGCGCAGCTCTTTGCAAAAGAGAGATATTGGCAAGGAAAAGCTGTCTTGTACCTTTGCATTTTTCTCCCAAACGAAGTTCACTAGAAAGAAAATTTTAAAGCCTCCTGTAAGGCCATCATCTACACGACATAGCCCTGAATTTTCCAATGCGCAGCTCTTTGCAAAAGAGAGATATTGGCAAGGAAAAGCTGTCTTGTACCATTGCATTTTTCTCCCAAACGAAGGACACTAGAAAGAAAATTTTAAAGCCTCCTGTCAGACCATCATCTACACGGCATAGCCATGAATTTTCCAATGCGCAGCTCTTTGCAAAAGAGAGATATTGGCAAGGAAAAGCTGTCTTGTACCTTTGCATTTTTCTCCCAAACGAAGGACACTAGAATTGAAATTTTAAAGCCTCCTGTTAGGCCATCATCTACACGATATAGCCCTGAATTTTCCAATGCGCAGCTCTTTGCAAAAGAGAGATATTGGCAAGGAAAAGCTGTCTTGTACCTTTGCATTTTTCTCCCAAACGAAGGTCACTAGAAAGAAAATTTTAAAGCCTCCTGTTAAGCCATCATCTACACGACATAGCCCTGAATTTTCCAATGCGTAGCTCTTTGCAAAAGAGAGATATTGGCAAGGAAAAGCTGTCTTGTACCTTTGCATTTTTCTCCCAAACGAAGGACACTAGAAAGAAAATTTTAAAGCCTCCTGTTAGGCCATCATCTACACGACATAGCCCTGAATTTTCCAATGCGCAGCTCTTTGCAAAAGAGAGATATTGGCAAGGAAAAGCTGTCTTGTACCATTGCATTTTTCTCCCAAACGAAGGTCACTAGAAAGAAAATTTTAAAGCCTCCTGTTAGGCCATCATCTACACGACATAGCCCTGAATTTTCCAATGCGTAGCTCTTTGCAAAAGAGAGATATTGGCAAGGAAAAGCTGTCTTGTACCTTTGCATTTTTCTCCCAAACGAAGGACACTAGAAAGAAAATTTTAAAGCCTACTGTTAGGCCATCATCTACACGACATAGCCCTGAATTTTCCAATGCGCAGCTCTTTGCAAAAGAGAGATATTGGCAAGGTAAAGCTGTCTTGTACCATTGCATTTTTCTCCCAAACGAAGGACACTAGAAAGAAAATTTTAAAGCCTCCTGTTAGACCATCATCTACACGGCATAGCCATGAATTTTCCAATGCGCAGCTCTTTGCAAATGAGAGATATTGGCAAGGAAAAGCTGTCTTGTACCTTTGCATTTTTCTCCCAAACGAAGGTCACTAGAAAGAAAATTTTAAAGCCTCCTGTTATGCCATCATCTACACGACATAGCCCTGAATTTTCCAATGCGTAGCTCTTTGCAAAAGAGAGATATTGGCAAGGAAAAGCTGTCTTGTACCTTTGCATTTTTCTCCCAAACGAAGGACACTAGAAAGAAAATTTTAAAGCCTCCTGTTAGGCCATCATCTACACGACATAGCCCTGAATTTTCCAATGCGCAGCTCTTTGCAAAAGAGAGATATTGGCAAGGAAAAGCTGTCTTGTACCATTGCATTTTTCTCCCAAACGAAGGTCACTAGAAAGAAAATTTTAAAGCCTCCTGTTAGGCCATCATCTACACGACATAGCCCTGAATTTTCCAATGCGTAGCTCTTTGCAAAAGAGAGATATTGGCAAGGAAAAGCTGTCTTGTACCTTTGCATTTTTCTCCCAAACGAAGGTCACTAGAAAGAAAATTTTAAAGCCTCCTGTTAGGCCATCATCTACACGACATAGCCCTGAATTTTCCAATGCGTAGCTCTTTGCAAAAGAGAGATATTGGCAAGGAAAAGCTGTCTTGTACCTTTGCATTTTTCTCCCAAACGAAGGACACTAGAAAGAAAATTTTAAAGCCTACTGTTAGGCCATCATCTACACGACATAGCCCTGAATTTTCCAATGCGCAGCTCTTTGCAAAAGAGAGATATTGGCAAGGTAAAGCTGTCTTGTACCATTGCATTTTTCTCCCAAACGAAGGACACTAGAAAGAAAATTTTAAAGCCTCCTGTTAGACCATCATCTACACGGCATAGCCATGAATTTTCCAATGCGCAGCTCTTTGCAAAAGAGAGATATTGGCAAGGAAAAGCTGTCTTGTACCTTTGCATTTTTCTCCCAAACGAAGGACACTAGAATTAAAATTTTAAAGCCTCCTGTTAGTCCATCATCTGCACGACATAGCCCTGAATTTTCCAATGCGCAGCTCTTTGCAAAAGAGAGATATTGGCAAGGAAAAGCTGTCTTGTACCTTTGCATTTTTCTCCCAAACGAAGGACACTAGAAAGAAAATTTTAAAGCCTCCTGTTAGTCCATCATCTGCACGACATAGCCCTGAATTTTCCAATGCGCAGCTCTTTGCAAATGAGAGATATTGGCAAGGAAAAGCTGTCTTGTACCTTTGCATTTTTCTCCCAAACGAAGGTCACTAGAAAGAAAATTTTAAAGCCTCCTGTTAGGCCATCATCTACACGACATAGCCCTGAATTTTCCAATACGCAGCTCTTTGCAAACGAGAGATATTGGCAAGGAAAAGCTGTCTTGTACCTTTGATTTTTCTCCCAAACGAAGGACACTAGAAAGAAAATTTTAAAGCCTCCTGTTAGGCCATCATCTACACGACATAGCCCTGAATTTTCCAATGCGCAGCTCTTTGCAAATGAGAGATATTGGCAAGGAAAAGCTGTCTTGTACCTTTGCATTTTTCTCCCAAACGAAGGTCACTAGAAAGAAAATTTTAAAGCCTCCTGTTAGGCCATCATCTACACGACATAGCCCTGAATTTTCCAATACGCAGCTCTTTGCAAACGAGAGATATTGGCAAGGAAAAGCTGTCTTGTACCTTTGCATTTTTCTCCCAAACGAAGGACACTAGAAAGAAAATTTTAAAGCCTCCTGTTAGGCCATCATCTACACGACATAGCCCTGAATTTTCCAATGCGCAGCTCTTTGCAAAAGAGAGATATTGGCAAGGAAAAGCTGTCTTGTACCTTTGCATTTTTCTCCCAAACGAAGGACACTAGAAAGAAAATTTTAAAGCCTCCTGTTAGTCCATCATCTGCACGACATAGCCCTGAATTTTCCAATGCGCAGCTCTTTGCAAATGAGAGATATTGGCAAGGAAAAGCTGTCTTGTACCTTTGCATTTTTCTCCCAAACGAAGGTCACTAGAAAGAAAATTTTAAAGCCTCCTGTTAGGCCATCATCTACACGACATAGCCCTGAATTTTCCAATACGCAGCTCTTTGCAAACGAGAGATATTGGCAAGGAAAAGCTGTCTTGTACCTTTGATTTTTCTCCCAAACGAAGGACACTAGAAAGAAAATTTTAAAGCCTCCTGTTAGGCCATCATCTACACGACATAGCCCTGAATTTTCCAATGCGCAGCTCTTTGCAAAAGAGAGATATTGGCAAGGAAAAGCTGTCTTGTACCTTTGCATTTTTCTCCCAAACGAAGGACACTAGAAAGAAAATTTTAAAGCCTCCTGTTAGACCATCATCTACACGACATAGCCCTGAATTTTCCAATGCGCAGCTCTTTGCAAAAGAGAGATATTGGCAAGGAAAAGCTGTCTTGTACCTTTGCATTTTTCTCCCAAACGAAGGACACTAGAAAGAAAATTTTATAGCCTCCTGTTAGGCCATCATCTACACGACATAGCCCTGAATTTTCCAATGCGCAGCTCTTTGCAAAAGAGAGATATTGGCAAGGAAAAGCTGTCTTGTACCTTTGCATTTTTCTCCCAAACGAAGTTCACTAGAAAGAAAATTTTAAAGCCTCCTGTTAGGCCATCATCTACACGACATAGCCCTGAATTTTCCAATGCGTAGCTCTTTGCAAAAGAGAGATATTGGCAAGGAAAAGCTGTCTTGTACCTTTGCATTTTTCTCCCAAACGAAGGACACTAGAATTACAATTTTAAAGCCTCCTGTTAGGCCATCATCTACACGACATAGCCCTGATTTTTCCAATGCGCAGCTCTTTGCAAAAGAGAGATATTGGCAAGGTAAAGCTGTCTTGTACCATTGCATTTTTCTCCCAAACGAAGGACACTAGAAAGAAAATTTTAAAGCCTCCTGTTAGACCATTATCTACACGGCATAGCCATGAATTTTCCAATGCGCAGCTCTTTGCAAAAGAGAGATATTGGCAAGGAAAAGCTGTCTTGTACCTTTGCATTTTTCTCCAAAACGAAGGACACTAGAATTAAAATTTTAAAGCCTCCTGTTAGGCCATCATCTGCACGACATAGCCCTGAATTTTCCAATGCGCAGCTCTTTGCAAAAGAGAGATATTGGCAAGGAAAAGCTGTCTTGTACCTTTGCATTTTTCTCCCAAACGAAGGTCACTAGAAAGAAAATTTTAAAGCCTCCTGTTAGGCCATCATCTACACGACATAGCCCTGAATTTTCCAATACGCAGCTCTTTGCAAAAGAGAGATATTGGCAAGGAAAAGCTGTCTTGTACCTTTGCATTTTTCTCCCAAACGAAGGTTACTAGAAAGAAAATTTTAAAGCCTCCTGTTAGGCCATCATCTACACGACATAGCCCTGAATTTTCCAATACGCAGCTCTTTGCAAACGAGAGATATTGGCAAGGAAAAGCTGTCTTGTACCTTTGCATTTTTCTCCCAAACGAAGGACACTAGAAAGAAAATTTTAAAGCCTCCTGTTAGGCCATCATCTACACGACATAGCCCTGAATTTTCCAATGCGTAGCTCTTTGCAAAAGAGAGATATTGGCAAGGAAAAGTTGTCTTGTACCTTTGCATTTTTCTCCCAAACGAAGGACACTAGAATTACAATTTTAAAGCCTCCTGTTAGGCCATCATCTACACGACATAGCCCTGATTTTTCCAATGCGCAGCTCTTTGCAAAAGAGAGATATTGGCAAGGTAAAGCTGTCTTGTACCATTGCATTTTTCTCCCAAACGAAGGACACTAGAATTAAAATTTTAAAGCCTCCTGTTAGGCCATCATCTGCACGACATAGCCCTGAATTTTCCAATGCGCAGCTCTTTGCAAAAGAGAGATATTGGCAAGGAAAAGCTGTCTTGTACCTTTGCATTTTTCTCCCAAACGAAGGTCACTAGAAAGAAAATTTTAAAGCCTCCTGTTAGGCCATCATCTACACGACATAGCCCTGAATTTTCCAATACGCAGCTCTTTGCAAAAGAGAGATATTGGCAAGGAAAAGCTGTCTTGTACCTTTGCATTTTTCTCCCAAACGAAGGTCACTAGAAAGAAAATTTTAAAGCCTCCTGTTAGGCCATCATCTACACGACATAGCCCTGAATTTTCCAATACGCAGCTCTTTGCAAACGAGAGATATTGGCAAGGGAAAGCTGTCTTGTACCTTTGCATTTTTCTCCCAAACGAAGGACACTAGAAAGAAAATTTTAAAGCCTCCTGTTAGGCCATCATCTACACGACATAGCCCTGAATTTTCCAATGCGCAGCTCTTTGCAAAAGAGAGATATTGGCAAGGAAAAGCTGTCTTGTACCTTTGCATTTTTCTCCCAAACGAAAGACACTAGAAAGAAAATTTTAAAGCCTCCTGTTAGACCATCATCTACACGACATAGCCCTGAATTTTCCAATGCGCAGCTCTTTGCAAAAGAGAGATATTGGCAAGGAAAAGCTGTCTTGTTCCATTGCATTTTTCTCCCAAACGAAGGACACTAGAATTACAATTTTAAAGCCTCCTGTTAGGCTATCATCTACACGACATAGCCCTGAATTTTCCAATGCGTAGCTCTTTGCAAAAGAGAGATATTGGCAAGGAAAAGCTGTCTTGTACCTTTGCATTTTTCTCCCAAACGAAGGACACTAGAAAGAAAATTTTAAAGCCTCCTGTTAGGCCATCATCTACACGACATAGCCCTGAATTTTCCAATGCGCAGCTCTTTGTAAAAGAGAGATATTGGCAAGGAAAAGCTGTCTTGTACCATTGCATTTTTCTCCCAAACGAAGGACACTAGAAAGAAAATTTTAAAGCCTCCTGTTAGACCATCATCTACACGGCATAGC